>NC_136608.1:7636595-7881595 GCF_910589615.1 Taurulus bubalis | reverse complement strand
GAAGGACTACATTATGAATCACCCGGAGGATGGCGACAAGATCGGGCGACTGAGAGAACTCATGTTTGAACAGGTCTGTAATAAAGGAGATGCATGTTATGTTCAGTGTAGTCTGTGTGCTCATAATGTGCATTCAATGCAAAGGAAAGAAGAAGAAAAAAGAGCGTGAACGTGGCGATCGGGAAGAGGCCACCTTGTATCAAACGGCGTGTTTATTGAGTGTGACGGCTTATTCCTGATCTTGGGAACGACGTGTGACGGAAACACTCTCAACTCGAGGTCCACTTACACGCTTGTTCTGGAGCTTTCTGAATATGCAGAACAAGCAAGGAACTGGTCCTAGCGTTGCCAAACAGAAACTGAGCAGAAACCTGTGTCTGAAAGTAAACATTTAAAAAAAAAAACATGGATTATATCGAACAGTATTCATCATGAACATGTTCGCATGCAACAATTTTTGAGCGGGATCCATTAACATTGTTTTTTCAAAAGAATTGTGAAAGATATGTACTAAGTGGAACATTTTCCTGGGGTTTTATTACTGCAATTATTTGGTCCAGCTCTTAATGATAATTATAATAATTACAGCCCTTTTTTAGAATTAAAGCGCCCACGCTCTAGTACCCATATCAGGTTAGCTTGGCTTGATATTTACTTTTATCTCGTTTTATTCACAAAGTTCCTAATTGTTCATTTTTTTTATATAAGAATAGCACAAACAAAAACTCAATTTGCAATTAGAAGTAGAAAGTATTCCACTGAAATTGCAGATTAATTTTCACCAAGCGTATCTGGAACAAATGAGCCAAATATTTAGCAATTTACCCAGATGATTCACAGATGAAGTAGGAGGAATAAAAGCTCTGTTTGTCTCTCAACTTGGTTTGTTTGTAATATCCAGAGATGATAATCAGCTTTTGTTTTGCAGGCACACATTCTGGAGTACGGCCTCGCCGTGCATGAGAAGTTTGTTCCCCAGGACATGCGACCTCTCCACAAGAAGCTAGTGGACCAGTTCCATCTGATGAAATCCAGTCTTGGCATACAGGTAAGCCAGAAAACAAGACCTGGTGACACTTTGGTACATCTTTAACAATCCCACATGTGTTAAAGAGTTCACTGAAATCATTAAACCTTTTATGGAAGTGCACACTGTGTGTGAGAACAGATGCCGACCGCTGTGTTTAGGCTTCTGAGTGAATGACCCCTTTAGTCCTCCTCCGATAAAGCCACCCCTCATTAAACATACTTCCTTCTTCTGGTTTTGTGTATTTTGTTGACATACCTCATGCCGGCATGAAGCATTTAATCATGTGCCACTGCCTCTTCTCCAATTTACAACCCTAGGAGTTTCCGGCTTATGTGCGTGCAAGCCCAGTGCACTTCACCAACGGGAGCCCACGAACATGCAGGAACTCTGTGCCCAACATCATCAGCCCAGACGGTGGCAGAGGGGTTGCCAGGCGGAGGTGATGACCTCTTTTGTCTTTTATTTTTGGGGGGTATTTTATTGCTGTTCTGTCTTTGTCTTTCTTTCTTTTTTTCCTGGAAATTTACAAAAGCAGCCAAAAAGCTCTTGCACTTATTATTATTACGTTTCTCCTTCATATTTTCTGTGCTGCCCCTCTGACTTGTGCTCCCCCTCTGACAACTCACCTGTCCTTCTTTTCACAATTTTTTTTTGTATGTCCCCACCTCACCTCGAACACCACTCTCTGTGTATTTGCTCTCTTCTCCCTTCTGAGAGAGAAGATTTTGATGTGTTCAGTGACCCTGCCACTCTACCTGCGACATTCTCCCGCCACAGTCTGATCCCAGGGGACAAAGCCGCCCATACAGACACACACATCACCTGAGTCGCCCAGTGGCATTTCACGTTTCTCTTATTGAGTTTTGATTTCTTTTTCGTTCTCTGTTTGGCAACACACAAACAAGTTCTGTATCTTGGTGATGACTTCTGCTTTAACCTTCCTTTTAAAAATAACCATCGTGTTTGTTCTCTAACCTTTCTTTTACACTTGTGTCTGACGAGTGCTTGATGGAATGCTGTGATTGCTGCATCGATTATCTTCTTGTGATCTGACATTTTCTGTCCCTGTTTGTCTTTTTCCCTCCCTGCCTGCCTTTTTGTACGGCTTTTCATGCTGAATTTTTGGTGAGTGAAAACCCTGCAAGCTAACGAAACAAAATACCAAAACCCGTGTCCCTTTATTCGAAAGCCACCTAAACCATCGCCCTCTGTCTTCCTGTCACCCTCAGCCTCCCCAGCTACCCTGCGGTGAACCGCTACTCCTCATCCTCGCTGTCGTCTCAGGCCTCCAATGAAGTCAGTAACATCACAGGGCAATCAGAGAGTTCGGATGAAGTCTTCAACATGCAGGTAATCTCCCGCCCTCTCTCTCTTATACACACATACATGCAACGTCGTATACCTTCCCACACAGCCGCACAAAGGTACTTAAGGTCAGAAGATTGAGTCCATATCCAAAAGCATGTGCCCTCCTGCTCCCTGCCGATTTCATGCACACTACTTTTTAATCATCCTCACTCCATTCAACCCTCATCTCTCTTCTCCTCTGACACTTTTTCACTATCGTCCTCTCCACTTGTTCAGAGCTTTGCCGGCTGAGCAATTTGTTGTGATTATCAAAAAAGGACACAGTGCTTTGTGTGGTCCATCCAGGCAGCTTGCTGGAGTTTGGCAGCAATCTAAACTAGATTTGGCCCAATTCAGAAAGCTGCTGACAACTCCTGGCAAGCAGTCCGGCTCACCTGGCAGGCCTCGCAAAGCAGGACGCAGACACAAACACCGGAGGAAGAATCCTGTTGTCAGGAGATCTGACGGAACCTACTGCAATGTTATTTTTGGACATCATAGCTTTTATTTTTGAGATCAAGTACATTTCACTGAACGATGATCTTACAGACAAGTCACAAAGTGCATTAGGCTTTTAACCCCCACCCTTCTGGAGACATATATTAAGAAGGTTGTAACGATTTTAACAACAGTGTTTTTTTTGTTTAGTTTTTTGTTGTCTTATCTGGTGTCATCTGTCGATGATGAGATCTATAACACTCTCATGTCTGTACAGTAGATATAATAATAACACTTTCTATGACGTCCATGTCTACAATAATTACAAACATACTTATAATCCGCTTATAGAACCGCGCAATAATAGCTATAATCACTTATACATGTTCATATGCTTTATAATAATATTCCTAACCAATCATAAATCATTTTATAATGACTTATGATAGTCATTCAGTTTTACAACATTTGGTGTGTCGTTCTTGCATATATTTTCTGATATTTTTTCCCTTTTACTTAAAGCAAAAATAGCCATTTATAGTGACTCATAACCAGCCCATAATGTAATCTGCCTATACCTCAGGAATGTCATTACTTCACTTACAGCACCCAGTGCCACTTAGTCTAATGACATTATAATGCATTCTAACAGTGATCGCAATGCATGATACATGGAGTATAATATATTACAACTGTGTGAATTATAATACACTTTGATCTTTGCAAAAATGTTATTGAGTGACCAGCAGTTATGCAGCATTATGATACCTAAATATGAATCTATCATTAGAAAAGGTCTCGCTGCGTCTTGTCTTGTCTCAGCAACCCTGCTAAGAATAATCCAGCCCATAACCCCTGTAAAACCACCACATGTTGTTTTTATGGACTTGGATGGACTCACATTTATATAGCTTCCTTTCTAGTCTACCGACTACTCAAAGCACCGTTACACTACGTGCCAACATTCACCCATTCACACGCACAAATTCATACACTCTTCCAATTAGTAGACGGCTCTCTCTACCTCCTTAGCCACAGCCACCCTGACCTCTTTTGGTACATATTAAATAAACAAGATATATATACAGTGTTCGTTATTGTCAGATTTAATTGCCCCTCTGAAAGACTTCATCACAAAAGTCTCAAAGTTTTTTAAAAACGGTATTAAAAAGTAAGCTGATTTATTTCATAAATAGAAGATTACTGTTTCATAATGTTCTAGTTCATGTTCGTGATGTTGTTGTTGTTGTTTTTTGTCATCCCACCTACAGCCCAGTCCGTCTACCTCAAGCCTCAGCTCCAACCATTCTGCCTCGCCCAATGTCACCAGTTCAGCTCCTTCCAGTGCCAGAGGTAAGACTGGAACTGGAGAAAAACCCTAATTTTTCAATGTAATACACGGTAGGCTTTTAGCTGATATTTCACTCCCGAGTGACTCACACGGAGGAGGAAGACAAAGGTTCAGCTGGACACACGGAACATAGGGACTGAACCTTTGACCTTTCAGTGGCACAATGTTCTCTCAAACCACCGCAGCATCCTGTCTGGTGAGGTCAGCGAGGTTAGACGGCGGCTTGGGAACACAAGCAGGAGAGGATGATTGGGTCGAAGAAGAGAAGGACGAGGGGGGGAGGGTTGAATGGAAAGTTGGAGACTGAGAAAATAGAGAGAATGCAAAATGAGATGGGATGAAAAATGAAATGGGCTGCGACGTGGTGGTGACAAATGCTGTTGAAAGAAACATGGATCCAGTGAAAATGCAAGAGAGAGTAAGAGATGATTAGAGCTCCGTGGAGTCTCTCTCTTGGACTTCAACACAATCTCCAGTCCGGCCCGGGCTGTCCAAGCCTTCTCTTCAGTGTGAATATCTAATGCTTTCCCTGTCTGCCGTCTTATCTCGCTGTGTTCAAACTTGCAAACGTGTTTCTGCCTGATCCAGATCATAAAAAGTAAGGATACATGAAGACGTTTATGGAAGCTTATACACTCCCCTTTGGCAGGCTGCTGGCAGCGGTTGGCGCCCTTATAAAAGTGGCCTCTGTCTACCCATAAAGCCTGTGGAGAATTATTGCTTGTGTGGTCTTATCTGAATGAGAGCCAGCGATGGGTATCTCATACTCGTATGATAGCCCTCCAAGTGCTATCGCATTCGCTAATGGATCAAGATCCATACAGTGGCTAACACCAGTTGAGGGGAAGTGCTGTGAAAATGGTGTCAGCAAGTACTTTGTGTGTGTGTGTGTGTGTGTGTGTGTGTGTGAGGTGTGTGTGTGTGCTTTTCTTTTTCTCTCGATGCATGTGTTACACGTGTTTCAGTGTCAAGGTTTAGCACGTGCATCTGTCTGTTGTAATTGTTCAGTCTAACTGAGGAGGTGAGGGAGTGCACTTGGAGGGAGTGAGGAGGGTGTGATGTGTGTGTGTGTGTGTGTGTGTGTGTGTGTGTGTGTGTGTGTGTGTGTGTGTGTGTGTGTGTGTGTGTGTGTGTGTGTGGAGCAGGCCATTTATCATGTCGTGGAGCTAGTGAGGCTGAAAGAATGGTCGAGAGGCTTGGAGGGAGAAAGAGAGATTGGCCTTTCCTGATTGCCAGTATTCGTGGGTAATAGTCTAACACCTTGCTGCTATTTGGTCCCTTATGGGGTATGTGTGTGTGTGTGTGAGTGTGACTCCTCTAATGTCTCATACTGTCCATTCCAGGTTCACCCCAGATGGCAGAGAAACACAAGCATTCCAGAGAAAATGCCTGTCTGTCTCCACGAGACCGACCGGTCAGCGCCATCTTTCCCAACCCCATGGACCCTGCACAGGTTAACACACACACGCGCGCACATACACACACAGACACACATTCACCTACACTCGCGCGCGGGTGGTATAACCAGAAGAAATGGCACATAAAGTGCAACTGTCCCCTCCTTAGGTTAAAGCAGATGGATGTTTGCATGCAAAGAAAAAGGTGGATACAAAATAGACAAATTAGCTTTTGACCTTTCAGTGACCAAACGATGAGAAAAGATGTCTGCTAGTATGAGGGAAGCTTGAGAATGTGCTCTTGCTGTCACATTTGTATTCCTATATTTGGGATAAAGAAAAAGACAAATGAAGACATAATGCAAAGCCAGCAATAGAAGCACACAAAGCATCTAAACCGTTTCGTGAAATAGATATGAAAAAAAGATATAATTTGCTAACTAATATTGTCATGTTGACATATAATGTATGTATTAGCCCAAATCACCATAGAGGAGAGTGGTCGGAGCTAGTTCCACTGGTTGTTGTTGTTGCGGGTCATTTTCAGGCAACAATATGAGGTGCATTTGAAAAACATATTTAATAAACAGTTGAAGGTACAACTCTGAACATAAAGGTGTGAGGGGAGAAGTTAGCCGTGACTCCCAAGGTGCATTTTGGAAAGAAACATCCAGTCACCAAGTTTAAGATTAGTTACGTTAGAAGTTTAAGATTACAGTGTTGAGAAAACTAATAATACATTTAGCAACTATGTTGCGGTGTTTCGTTCCCAACCGCGACAACAAAGTGTTTTTGGATTCCCTCCATCTCTCCTCGCTCTTCTTCGCCATAGCAACGGCAGCCAAGGCTAATGTGTTTTGTAGTATTGAGAGCCGCCTGTGTTTCTATATAATGTGATGCTGAGACTATAATACCAAGAAAAGTTTGAAATGGGAATGCAGAATGGGGAAAACCCTTCTCTTTTCACTCTCTATATGCGATGGACTATTTTTTAATGGAAAAGGAAAACTCATTTTTTGCAGCTCTTACAGATGCGTGTCCTCCAAAAAATGTGAAGACAAAATCGATATACTTTTTGACGCCCTGTAATGAGCAAGCAGAAATCCAGATCCACTTTGTATTGTACAGCATATCTCAATGGGTGACTTCTGTTTTCGGGAAAAAGTGGCGCATGCCATGACGCCGCTCTTTTGTCGCTGAGGATTGCAGTTTTTCAAAAGCAGCAGTCCAGCTTTGCCTCATTTTCAGTAAAAAAACTAAACAAACGATAATATTCCAGTAATGCAAGAACAACAGGATATTGCAGTGTCTTCTCTCGCTAAAGGGCGGTACGTAGCGTAATCACACAATCCTCAGAAACCAGGCTACTGTAGCAGAAACATTATGTGTTTGTTTTTCAAGGCCCTTCGCCTCTGCAGTCAGCACTGCGGGCACAGTTCACCTGTTTTTCATAGCTCGTTGGGGCTGAATCAAAAGAATCGTTGTTATTCTACAGATTAATAGATGGTGGGAGACCAAGCAATTATGTCCAACCTGAAAGCAGTGAAAGACCAGCTAATAGCGGCTAATGGAACATTGATTATTAGAAATATTGATCACCGGTAACATTTACTGCAAAAAGAAAAGAAAATCTGATCTATGTATTTTTGGGGCTGGAGGGGGAGTGCTCATCACTTCTACAAATATCACACCCCTCCTAGACATGAAGGTCATTACGCATTCAGCACTCTGTCTCTCTGACTCTGTTGCCGTCTGTGCCTCCCTCGGTCGGTTCTATTGAATTTCTGGGGGGAATGATTTCACACCTTGATATTTATTTTGAATGTTCAATATTCAATTATTCCTCTCTGCTTTAGAGCTGGAATTTACCTACGTTATCTCCAACACACTGTTTCACGCTGTACATATTTGACACTGATTTGGACTATTTCTTCTGTGTGCAGAGAGCTCCTCTTCATCAGATAGGTGACGCCACTTTACCAAGGAGTGACCCCAACCTGTCAGCGCCAGACAAAGGTAAAACACCACGTTTAGCATATTCTGTTACATCCTTCTCTTCCATGGACGCAATGAGTAGCGACGTTCTGCATTCAGCAACCTTCGAAAATACACTCTCACCTTGCAGGGAATCCCCTCAAGCAGAATAATAATGCCAAAGTGAGGCGAGATAGGTTATGGTAAAGTGCAGTTTATTTTATTATTTATCGTTTTGAGTGTTCGTGGCTGAGAGAGCGGTGATGCAGAGGTGCAGCGTCAGCAAAGGGCTTCTCCTCTATTACTCACCGGCGCTCACACCGCTGCCCAGGCTGGCGGTCATCTGTCCAGACACGGAGTGTGTGTGACAGTTTTCACCTCGGAGTGACTTGAGACGTCTGTCTTCACACAGCTGCTTCAGGGAGCGCCTCAGGATACGCACACACACACACACACACACACACAAACACACCTACTCACACACACACACACACACACACACATGCTGGGTTCCGTTTTTCCTTCAACGCCGTACAGCTTTTCATCTTCCCTCATCCTAAAAGAGTAATTAAATATGCAGGTACTATTCCTGCAACGCTGATGGACGTGTGTGACATTCATATTTATGAATTCATATCTATTAGTTAAGCTCCCCCTGGTAGTCATTTTTGCTCAGCATAGCCAAGTAGAGATGCACATTTCTTGCATTTTGTGGGTAAAATATGTGTTGAGACTGAAAGCGTACAGCCCCCACCTCCTTGTGTAATTAACAAAAAAATGCTTTTCTCTGAACTTTGACAACAACAAAAAACAGAGAGTAAAATGCACGCGTGAAATGTATTTCCTTCCATCAGTGCTTCTCACGAACACTTTGTGTTATAATTAGCGAGGAATGCGGAAGAGACGCCGCAAAATAAAGAGTGAAGAGCGTGGATGCGATAGCTTCCTCGCGACTCGCACACCTTTTCCGTGTGATTCGAGCGCGATCAGTGAAATAATGCAGCGAGAGCTCGATGAGCTGCACAGTATGGTGACATGACACCTTTTATGCATGCGACAATAACGATAGGTGCTAGAAATTACACGAAGCCTGCGATTGTGTAAACGTGTTGTTCGCCACATCTGCTGCCTCAACCCTCAAATCATAACTCCAGTTACCAAATATAGTGTTGTTAAAATAGGAAGCTTCCCGGACTCTTTGTTTGCTGTGAAATGAGAATAAAGCCCGCTCAGTCGCGCTGTTCGGAGGCATCAGACTACCACCATTTCATAAACTGTGACCTGACCAATCGCCCTGACTGATTTCAATAGCGTGTGATTACATTTTATTTTTACAGAGATGCGTGCACTTGATGCAGCTCCTAGACCCGAAGAGGCTACTTTAGTTTGATTGAATGTGACCCATAAACCCGAAGACTAAACAAGATCCGCCTGAGATTTCTACCAGAACAAGTGGTGTTGGTTCAATGGCGTGTTTTATAGTTTTTTCCTGTTGATATGAAAACTATATTTAGGAAAACCCATTAACCTGCTTTCACACCAAATGTGCAGGTGTGGAATTGCACAGAATACGGACATTATTTGTCTCCTTTCCATTTCCTCGCTCTATTTGTATGCTTTTGTTGAATTTCTTACTCCAACCTACAACAAATATCACTTCTGCAGAGGTTTGTTTTGCTGCTTGACCTAAAGCAACACGTTGCATGGCTATGTCATGCCCCTGTAGTAATGTAATAACATACAGAAACACATTTATGGACTAAAATCATCTACCAACTCTTTTGAAAAGCACAAGAAAAAAGAAAAATCCAAATAGGATGTCAAAACACTGAGCTGTGCTCTCTTGGGCTCAGTTGTGAGCCACAGCGGCTGCCATGACAGTCAAAGTCCCAAATGCGCTGACAATGCATGTCCAAAGGAGTTCTAGAAGAAATAGTGACGGCAGTAGTCTCTCTGTATAGGACAAACTCTCTGAGGTCCCAGAGTTCTATGACTTTGGTCTTTCTATGAAATTAAATAAATCTCAAGCACAGCATAATGTATTAGAGCAGAAGAGGATATGGGGCTGAAATATGAATTTTATGATTGTTGACATTCTGAATGTGCTTAATGGAAGAGTCGATGCATGAAGCTCCTTCCTCAGATATTGCTCGATCGTATGTACTGCATGCAAGTCAGCGACATCATCGTTTTTCAGGCCACAGGGAAAAGGAGAAAAACAGAAATCCGTCAAGTGAAATAACGTAATCTGCTTGGCGTGTTCATGTTGGATTCCATGAACACGCCATTCCATTCCGAGTTTTTAGGACTTTTAACGTAACGCACTTCATCCTACACTCAATCTCGGGCAATATATACACTCCATGTTATTGTCATTTGTTTCCATGTCATCATGCCATCCATCTGAAATGTGTTCCTCCATGTTGTCTCGTGTCATCCCATAATCTTTTGAGTGACTTGTAATGTTTCTGTGTACTGTAAGTGCGACCCACACCCAGTAGCTGGAGCCTAGACAGTGTCAAAGAGGGCGCCCCATCCTTCTCTGACTCTTTTGGCAAAATGCTATGCCCTCCTGTACCTCCTAGGCCACCGTACTCAGGTAAAGTGGCTGATCATGATGAACTCTCCGATTTGAAGAATGATACTAATTTCTCCACTCCGACTTTTGACACCTGGGGCTTCCCGCACATCTCCCTACAATGGCTTTTCCCCACCTGAGACCCTCAAGCTACCGTTTCCTGGCTTGCTGCTCCTAATGTCATGCACGTCCATGATGGCAACAGCATTTGCTTCACTAACTGGCTTTGATTTTTTTCTGGTATGAGATGTGTGAGTTCAGCTGAAGTCTGAAAATCTCCCTGGACTTTGAGAGGGGCTGAAGTCAATCCCAATTGAAATTCCAGTCAATTTCCCAGATTTTTCTCCTGAGAAATGCATGTCATTACATTTCAACAACGTCTTTCTCCACTATCAACTCGCACTGTATTTTAGTAGTTTACTTATATACAGATTCAACAGATTTGACTTATCCCCCAGTGCTTTCTGATCTATCATGCTGGCCAGCAGCGGAATACACAGATGGAATGTCTCCCCTCCACACACACACACACACACACACACGCACACACGCAACACACACCACACACACGCACACGTCTGCCCTCATTGCATAGAGCAGAAACAGCTGTTTGATGTAGAAACAGCTTAAGGCAGCCTAAAGGACCTGCAGAACATCAGCGCTTCATTGATGCTTTAGGCCAATGGCCCTCTCAGCTCCATGTGTGTATGTTTGCATGACTCGCACTGTGTCATCATGGTGACTGGAAGAAAACTGCTGCCTAATTTCTCCTCTTTTCTCTCTCTCTCTCTCATCTGGTTGTCAGCAGGCTCCTCGGCTAAAAACATGAGGTCGCAGTCTCCTGTCTCTGCGTCCAGATCGCCGCAAAAGGTTGGTTCTGTCTCTGTTACTCACGTCCTCCGTCCGTTTGGTGTGAGTTTCAGGCGATTTTCTTTTTTTGTATCGTTCCTCTATCTTTCCCTGAGATTGCCTGACCTTGCTTAGTGACAGCCTTGGGGCCTTTGTAGTGCACTGCTGTGGTCTCGCCGGCCAGCTGCAGGGTCTTTATCCTACTCTGTGTCAACCCGAGGCCTGGGAGCTTTGCATTACTGTTCAGTGAAGCTGCTAACTGCTCCAGTGCTGCTGATTTTGTAGCCTTTTTATGACACGGCTGTCCCAAAGAGGACCCAAAACGGTACTGGCTGGAGGGCACTCATCGTGTTAGCTAAATGTACACCTGGTGGGCGCCAACTGTTTTCCACCACGTTTAATTCTGGCTCGGAGAGGAGGTCACCTCCTGGCCTGCTTGCCAAAAATACGCATAACGAGATGGATTTATTCAACTTCACTTCATGTATTTGTCAGTGAATTTAAATTTTAAAGACTAAATCCTATTTATGTTTTAGTTTTTTTCTTCGCTATTGATGCTATGAGACCTGCGAGTGCTGTATTGAATGTTCCCTCTAGCATCTCAAACAAGTTTTTAATACCTCTGACCTCCAGTGTTTTTATGTTTATCTGCAGTTAAACTGATTACTCTCACTTTGTCTCCAAGCTCGGATTTGTTGTTAATGAGCCTCTTAGTAGTTAATACCAGACTGCAGAAGCGGTAGAGGTCCAGGAAAGGTTAACTAAGCAGCGAGTGAGCTTTTAATGGGGGATACAAAAGTTGTTTTGAAACTCTGGTGAACCGAAGCTCGTCTCCTGCTGACTGTTATCTTCGCTGTGGGCTTGTCACGAGCGTCGGTGCAAAGCTCCCAGATTTGTTTTACGGGTGCGATGTCTTCTCGCATGTGACGACTACCGCGTGTGAATGCGGTTGTTCGCGTGTGTGTACGTGTGGTCCGTGTGTGAGGCGGAGAGAGAGAGCGAAAGAACGACTCTGGGAAGTGTGAGTGACAGCTTGGCACTCAGCATGCTCTGTCAATCACGTCTCTGTGTGTGTGTGTGTGTGTGTGTGTGTGTGTGTGTGTGTGTGTGTGTGTGTGTGTGTGTGTGTGTGTGTGTGTGTGTGTGGTTAGGTGTGCGCATGTTGCCACTTGTGTTTGTGTGTGTGTGCTGATAGAAGAGGCCCGAAGTGCAGTGCCTAGCTGCCCATCACCGCACAGCCAGAGATGGGTCCTTCGTGGACCTCCAGCAGGCCCCATTATCTGGCACACACACACACACACACGCACACACATCAGTCAGTGCAGCAAGGGGCCCATTACCAGACCAAAAACCCCAGGACAGATAGTGAACCTGCAGAAAACACATGGTGCCAGTCTGACAGGGCTGCAGCTACTCATCTGCAGGGGTAGAAATGATATTCGTTGGTAGCCTCTCTCTGGAGAACTGGGTCAGGAGTTTAAACTGCTTGCCAGCACTATATTAAATACACAGATTTTCATCACGGTCGCCCCAGATGTGGAAAAAGGTGTGTCCAGTCGTGCATGCTAAATGGATACCTCTCTTCGTGCGTGCCCCCTGAAGCATGAGCAGTACAACCTTTCTGATCAATTGTATACTCCACTAGATCCAATTACATTTTAGCAGATATAATGGCAGCGTGGTGTAATTGCTTAGAAAAACATTTTGATGAGTGATCGGATTTTTGAGGGGGGAAGTGTGGCATATTGTGTCTTTCCGTCTCGGCGCACAGGGCCGGTTGATGGAGTGTAAAAACCCTCTCAATCTGTTGACTTTTATCGCTGCTGTAGGGCTGTGTCAGCACACATGTTGGAGACAGCAGAATAGGGCATGCATACTACATGGTTGCATGCTTTTTATAATGATTAAAATAATGCCATATTGCTATATTATGTTTTTTTCCAGACGTTAAACTAGTTGTTGCTTTCTTGTGAAATGCTGGATACTTTAAATTAACAAAAATGTCTCAGAATAAAACAATCGGAAAAGGTTATTGTCATTAATATTTGGACTGTTTTTGGACAGTCTCAGAAATGACTTTTTGAAAGACAAAAAATACCATATCATAATTAAGATAATAGTTATTCACAGCCCTTGTTTGCTGATACCACAACACAGAGAAAAACAGCAAATAATTGCAATAGAGAAGCTGGAGAAAGGTCATGTTTGACATTCATGGTTAAAAAAAACAAGATTTTCAGGGGCTGTTAGGATGCAATTCCAACAATGATTTGATAATCAAAAGGTTTGTTGTTTGGCTAATCCATTAATCGAATAGCTTTAGCTGCTTGAAAGGGCCAGAAGCCAAAAAGCCAATCTCTATACAATGAACATCTTAGATTTTCACATGAAGGAAACACATGATTTTCTTTTCCTTTTTCTTTCTCCCCCTTTAGACCACAGTGCCACCGTTCACCCCTTCACCCACCGAGTGCCAGTCCACCAGCCTGGTCTCCAACTCCCCCGTCCTCTCCGGCAGCTACAGCAGCGGCATCTCGTCCCTCAGCCGCTGCAGCGTGTCGGAAGCTTCGGGCACCGAGCTGCCCGCGGGTGACCACCCGTCCCATCCTCTGCCTCCTCCCGGCACCTTGCCAAACTCTGTCTCCAGCAGCTCCGACGAGCCCATCCGCAGAGAGAATAAGACGCCTCCTCCCTACAGCGTGTACGAGAGGAACAACCCCCGCAGGCCCGTGCCGCTGCCCCACAGTCTCTCCATCCCCCCGCAGGCGGACCCCCCGGCCCTTCCACCCAAGCCTCACCAGCTCCGCACCGGCAGCATGAAGCTGGACGGGACCTCTGACCCTCGAGTCCCCAGACCACGGCCTCTGCCCAGGAAGGTGTCCCAGCTATAGGTGCTGGTTCGGGTCCAGGTCTGGAGAAGAAACACACTGGCGTATTTTGCACTTTTCTACTGGGCACTCACTTGTTTTTTGTGATCTTCAGTTTGGCATTCCTGACCTACATCACAATAAAAAGACACGGGCCTATAGATTAACAGGCAGTCAAAAAAAAAGACTGAAGAAACGGTCAAATATTGAACGTTTCTTTTTGTATTTACTAGAGGGCATTGCATTGACTTTGACTTGGTCATTCTGCACCTTTAGCTCTAGTATGTATAATAGGTCACCACAGTCAGTCATAACATATGTTTACCAGAACACTCTAGAAAAACACAGTTTTGATAGATGTAATAATTTCAAATATATGTATATTGGTATATATGAGAATTGTTTTTGCCTTAAGTATTGGAAACAGAGTCTTTTATCCGTGAGTCTTGCACGTTTCTTTTTTTTTTTTTTTTTTAAACGACTCGTACATTTGTATACTATATGGCTAAAAAGGTGCTAGAGGCCTCGAGTATGCATTTCAGTGAAGTGTCGTAGAAACGGGTGTGTTCCCATAGTCATATCCACACACGCAATGGGACTGTATTACCGTTAAATGAAAAAAAGAAGAAAAAAAAGCTCTTATTTCTGCCAGACGAAAATGTCATTGTTATGCATTGATTTTAAAAGTTTGGCAAAGATAACTTCAGCACAGTAATGGGAGCAATTTTGACTGCACATTATTTAACTCCACACGGTCATATGTAAATCAGAAAACGAGAGAGGCTTTCAGTGGGAAGTTGCCATCAAAACCACTCCACTGCCCTTCTCACAAGAATTTTAAAATCAGCCTTTCACACTTACCAAAAATTGCCCCCATTAACAATAAAATCATGAGCCTGGACCAAACACAGGGGCAAAAGCTGGTGCGATTGCATGCTTAGAACTTTGCCTTTGACCATTGACATTTAGATGAACACACCCTATCCCTCCTGCATGATGTACATGACAACAGATCTTTAGGGGGTGCGCCAAGTATTTTGCCAAAGGAAAATGTACAATGTGCTGTAAAGATACTTTTGTTAAACTAGATCAGAGAGTTTTAAGACCGAATTTTGATTTCACAAAATGGATTTCATCCCCCCAAAAAAAATCTAATTAAACTGTCACGTATTGATCCGTTGTAACTTGAGAGAAGCACAAACTAGACTTAATCGTCTGTATTTCGACCATTACTGTTTTTAGGAACTCTCTATTTGACGAAGCAGTAATTGGAACCGAGTTTCACTCTCAGCAGCAACCTTAAAACACACAAGGACTGACACTCTATTGAAGAAATATTTACAAACTAATCATTGTCAAATATTTGTACAGTTGAGATTTACTTTGTGTTGATTAAAAAGATGGACGTGAGTTGACTGCACTATAAATAGTTGCACAGTTCAACCGCATTGCATTGCTGCAGTGAAGTAAGTTTTCTGTGGCAGGCACATTTCACATTGTTTTGTAAAATAGAGGACATTTTTGGCTTAAAATATTCATCAATCGTAAATTCTGTGCACCATTTTAATTTTTTGTTTGGGTGGGGAGGGGGCTTTGATATTGTTTATATGTTTCATTTTTGTATTGTTAATTTACTTTTTGATTTGTTGTGAATCTTTGAGATTAAATATTCACATTAATCAGTACTTGAGAACCTGTAAATTATATGATGAGATTAATGTAAGTATGCCAAATATAAAATGTGTGTATTACAATTAATGTAAATATTGTGTTTTTAACAAAATGTAGCTATAACAATTTACAGCTTTGAATGTAATGTTGAAGCGGCAAATTATTATTATAAATGTTCAAACTTTTA
Organism: Taurulus bubalis; assembly: GCF_910589615.1. Taxonomy (NCBI): domain Eukaryota; kingdom Metazoa; phylum Chordata; class Actinopteri; order Perciformes; family Cottidae; genus Taurulus; species Taurulus bubalis. Next base: position 7,865,906 of record NC_136608.1, on the reverse strand, counting down.
TGGTTTTGTGACTGTAGAAAAACTAAGGTCATGCATAATGACACCTAACACATTTACAAGTTCAATAAACTGCCTATGTAATACAAATGGACTGATTGGCAGATTTCTGTTATGAGACCGTGGAGATATGTGACGTAGAATTTGTATTTGTTTATGGGATATTGAGGTTTCTCCCCCAGCACTGCAGACATGAGACATAATGCACACCAAGGAGTTAACTGAAATGGCCACACCCTGGCTCTCGTTCTACTCTGGAAGGGAGCAGAAATGATTTAGGGAAGAAGGACTAGCAATTGTTCACGGAAACCATTTGTAATGTAAATCTATCACCATTTGAAAGCACCATTAGTTAATGAGAGGTTTATTTTATGCTTAAAATGTTACATTTTTGCATCCCAACTTGCTCAGGTTGAATACTGATGATTTTCTTCTCTGGTGGAATCGACTACTTCTTTGGATTTCCTTGAGATAAACTAAAAGAGATTGGTTCTGGATTAGACCAATCAATGGGATTGACCCACTGATCATAAGACTATAGGTAAAGGGTCATTTGGGACAGAGCCCCACCTTCTGGCAGAAAATAAGGTTTTTAGGTGTACTGAGTACTTGGTAATTAATATTATTCTGGATTGATGTTAATTTTCATTATTCTACAAGTTAAGGTCAGTGGCTGATAGAATAGTTTTTTATTGTGTTTTTTTTACCAACACTTGGCTGACAGAAAGAGTGAATGAAACATATTTGATTGATTATCAAGGTCTGAAAGATGTTTTATTTTGAAAAATGATCGGATACATCCGTCAATGCGTCTGTGCCTCTTGACACATGTCAAGATGGATTTTGAGAGTTTCCCTGGAAAAGGGAAAAGGCCCAATGAGGAGATGGAAGGATAAGAAAATGAGCCTACAAGTTCCAAGAAAAAGAAAGTTGCATTTAAAAGAAAATATCGGAAGTCATAACGCTACTTAAAATAGGGTTTATCGCAACAGGTGATTCTCGCGCGCCAAGCCCGCTCTGCGTAATATGGCGATAAGTCAGCGTAATGGGTAGTTGTGTTGCCATAGCTGAACAAAAAATAAAGGTACAAATGAAGTGGGGGGGAATGTTTTAATTTTCACTGAAGACATTGTGGCTTGTCGCAGAGTGAGCACAGGTGTCCATAATTCATTTAAAATAAAAATTAGATTTCTGGTGTTCTCGCATGCCGTTCTTGCCTTTCCTACTCTGACAAAATGTCTGAGAGAGAGAACTGATAAACTGGTAAAGGTTCCATTTAGTGTCACAGCCATTACAGTAAGCCAGAACCAACAATACCAGGGCCCCGACCGACCAAAATGGAACAGGGCCATAATTCTTTCATTTTTTTCCCAATCTCACCTGTGTTTACCCTGCAATGTCAAAATGGCTGCTGTGAAAAGGGCCTATTCTGCTTTTGGGTTTCGCTGCATCAAAGAAAGAACTGTCAATACACAGAATACCCAAAAAAAACACGTGTTTTCCATCGTAGAAACAATTGAGACATGTTTAATGTCCCTATACTTTCAAAGTCGTGTTCAGATTAACAGTAAATTATCTTTTATGTGAAGTGTATTTGGCTCAATTGCTAATCTGCTCCTCTCCATATGTTTCACATCCATGGTCATGCCTTTAAACATGTGGGAATCTCCGTCTGGAGCACACGCGGTTCATAGGACTGCAGATGAGTTAATGGTGTGTGATAAAAGAAGACACGTTCACACGAGGGACAGAGTTCCTTGTTCATCGCAAAGCATTTCATTACCACACCGCCAGTTCAACGTGTGTGTGTGTGTGTGTGTGTGTGTGTGTGTTTTGATGGAACTGTGCTGCTTGACCAAAGGACCTTGAACAATTGCAAAACGTGTTGCCGTGTGTATTCCCTCAACTCCGCAGCACGGCAATTGGGGAGACACACACACACACACACACACACACACACACACACACACACACACACACCTGTCAGCACCCATCATAATTGTTGGTGGTTGGCTGTAATTTGACAGCAATTATCATGTCAGGAATGAATTCCCGGCTAAACGTGGAGTCTCCTTGCAACAGAGGGCCCCGTCCTGCACGACGGGAGAGACATGCCTCTGCCATTCAGCGAGCCTGGGAGAATTGTTGTCCGTTATGATGAACCTCCCTAGGCTTGTCAATCTGCCCATTATTAAGAGAAGAGCTGCATCCTGCTTGCAGTAGCACAGAACAAAGCCCCGCCTGGTGTTGAGGCAGCGCAGATAGCTTGCCGTCAACAAAAGGAGCCGTATAGCTGGAAGGCACCGAGCTGTAATAACATGTCAATATTTTTAACCTGCAGATTTCCCCTGTAATTTTGTAGACGTTCAGCACATTTCTAAAAGACGCGACATTCCTTATATCCAGCACGAGATTGTTGCAGAACAGTTTAGCACTGTTATAAAGGCACTAAACATCTTCCGTTTATAGCATTCAATGGGTGATGATACATAATTATCAGGGGAAAGGCAGTGCTAGGTATTAATTTAAAGTTGCCCGAGGCGAATTCTGGAGAACACACAGCCGCAGAGAAACCCAAGGTGTTTGTCTCGCTCTGCAAATCTCTCCGGGGAGAAGAGAAGCTGGAGCAGCTCTGCAGGGAGCACCAAACCTCCATCTCGGAGGCACGCTGAGGAGAAGTTTCAAAGAGAAACTCGCAAGAATAGATGCCGTGTTTTATCTCCCTGCTCCACTCGTATATGTCTGCTCTGTTGTGTTTAGCAGCTTATGGGGGATTTTCACCTGCCGGCTTCAAATACTCCAGGTAATTTTAACGGAACTATGAGTGATGTTTAATTTTTTGACTCGCGCCGTCCTCAGGGTGGGACTATTGCCTCGGCTGAACGAGGAGTTGACTCCTATAGTTTCAAACGCTTTGAATGCCGAAGAGGAGTACAAGACAACATATCAGCTGGATGCAGGAATAAGGGTGTGAGTGTGAGAGAGAATGTATATTCTTGGAAGAGACGTATTGTACTTCTTAGTGCATATTTGTTTAGTATTTTTTTCTAAAAACCCCTGCAGAAATCACACAGCACAGTTTCGAAATAGTAGCACAAAATACTACTGTACTTCTCTAGAGACATACAATGAAACAGCCATCAGGGTTCTTGAGATAAAGTAAAGGCCTGAGCATTAAAGCGTCAAATACCTGCACCTGTTATAGCATATCACCCATTTCACCCCAAAGATTTTTACAGAAGGTATTTCTGGCACACAATCTGGGCCCATAAATAAGGAGAAAACTATGAAAGATATGCTGTAATCGTATAACACATTAAAGTTTTTATAATTGAATTTTTTAATAATTCTGTTCTCATACCTTGAACTATCATTGTAACTGATAATAATAAAAACATTTACAGTGTAATGCCGCACACCCTGATGATATCGTACCATTATGACCCTACTTGAGACTCGGCACTCGAGCCACACTACTGCAGTTCTCTCATTATCATACGCCACGATATCCTTTCCAGTGAGTCATCCCCGGAAGGTCAGCAAATGTTTACCGAGCTTCTGGATCGCGTCCTCCACTCCAGCCCCTGTGGTTCAGTAGTCTGCACAGCAGGGCCAGAGGGCAGCTGCATCAAGACTTGCATCAGGCCGGCCATGCTTAAAGCTACTCTTTTGCCCTTCTCTAACACCTCGCTGTCACCCGCTCTCATTCTCCGTGGTGGTGTATATTAAATGAAATGTTATGCTCTCTCTGTCCCCGCTCTCTTGGGTGATTGCCTTAGTTCTGTTTGGCTACTTCAGCTGTGAAGAGGCCTTTTTCTTGTTTCTCCCACACACATGAATAAACATAAGGTCAGGTGAGATTTTGAAGGGTTGTCCCCGTAAGGGGTTTCGTTGTTGAGTTGGGAAAAAACACTCAGCTCAGGGGTTACATAAGGGCAGGACGGATGGCACAGTGAGGGCAGTGGGGAAGTAAATCTCTGTCAGAGTAATGTAGACTACTTTGGGCTGTAATAGCTGGAGTTAAGAGTACAATTCAATAAGCTGAAAGGGGATTTGACCCAACTGGACAGTGATGTAACTGGATATTGGAGTCTACAACTGTAAAATGAATAGAGCACACCAAGATTTATATCCAAATGTAACTTTTAATTCAAACTTTTAATTATAAATGGGTCGTATGTCATTGGTAGTGAAACCAGCTAATACTAGTTCATATTTACAACTAAAGAGAAACAAACCATTGACAGGAAAACCTTTCGGGAATAGCTTCTTGGTGCATTTATGAGTTAGACAACAGTGAGGAGAGCTGTGGGAGAAGAAAACTGAATATGTTTTTTCGATGAGCAGCATTCAGGCAGACTAGAGAAAGCTCCAACAACACAAGGAACATACAATTATTTTTGAAGTTGCATAAATAGGTGCAGGAGAAAGGGCGCTGAGTGGAATAGCACTCTATAGGATTCACATTTCAGATCACAAAGTGCAGTATACATTTGGTTGGAACCATTAAAATCATCTGTAGATGGGAGGCATCTGCCAATAGTATTTTTTTTTAAGATATATTGGTTCTATAAATACAAGTAACATTGAAGATTTCTATTCACTGACATCCAACAATGATGTCTGTGGCATACAGACTCCTAAATCGGAGTTTGGCATCAGAGCTCACAGCAGCTGGAAAGCTTGCAGCAGCTGCTTGTATCTCCCCCGAATTTACAAAGTGGATATGACTTTTCTGCAGAGTTCAACAAAGGCCGCTAACTGGTTGCCAAAAAGAACAGCCGAAACACTTTTTGTTCTTTTGCCTTTCTGCAAACTTTCCATTGCATTGCTTGTTATTGACTGTCCTCAACTTGTAAACAGTGTTTCAAAAGAAAAATGTTTTCAGAATTTGGCGCCCTATATGCGATGACAGGGGGTGGTGTCTGGAGGCAAGGGGTTCGCCTCGGGAAGGATAATGCACTGCTTCAGCTCACATTGGTTTGATTCCTGTAGGAGAATGATTTTACTGGGCTATTACCGCTTCAGCTAGAGAGCACTGAATTGTTCTTTTGTTTTAGTAGTGAAGCTCTGAGGGGGTTTCTCACAATGAATTCCTATTGATTTTTCTGGTCTTGTCATCAAATTGTATGTGGCTTGAATCGTGACTTCTGTTTTCTCATCTGCTCCCTGAGGTTCCTCTTTTCTATTAACTTTTTTTCATCCTATTTGGTTGAGGCAAAACTGAACAAAAGACCCGGAGAATGAAAGCTGGGATGAAAACTGGAAAATAGAAATAAACCCAATGAGTGGTGTCCTGGAATAAAGTTCCAGGACACTAGATGAATGTTAATCCTCTGCCATTTTTTAGTTTTTTGTGCACTGCCTAAATCACTGGTTTAGACAGCGGACGCATGCATCTTCTCCCCCTGAACAGCAGCGTTTTGAGACTCCTGTGGCCACAGATTACGAACGGCCTCACAGGCAGTGCCCGACTGCCAGCCGACAGTATTGTTGTTTGCATTTTTATTTGTTTCGGAATAAGATGCATTTGCCAAAAGGTCAGGCCTGTTTTAAACTCGGTGTCATCCTGAGGGGTTAAAAAAAGATGACACATTAGGAAAAAAAAGTATTTTTAAATAAATACTGACCGAACGAATGCAAATATCCAAGTCCAGCCCTACATAACACCTTGGTTTTCTATGTGCTACACATTGGCGGCTGGTTCAGGATACACTAATGTGCTATTCCCCCAGCTTTGATCTGGGTAATCTCCAGAAAAGCAGCCATTTTACATTTCCACCAGGGATCCCGGCTACTCATGCGCCAAGACCACACACTGTTCGTGTGTGACGGATATGCATCGACTAACAAGATAATATACACAATGTGGTCTGTAGTCTGTGTTTCATACATTACAGAACAGTACACTGACTCTCTCTATTGTCATAAAAAAAAAGAAGCTTCAGATGCACACGTTGTGCTTAGCAACTTAAAACATGTCTGTCGGCACCGCACGCTTCGGTAGATCTGTCCGGTATACTATAATATTCACACCAGGCAGCTTCTCTCTAACTCACTCGGTGTGATGCTGTGGCCATCTGTTAATGTGCTGCAGTCTTAATTATGCTCGCATCGCACTCAGTCTATCAGAGATGCGCCTGAGCCAACTGTAACACACCTAGCAGGGGCTTTACCGATCAATACGCTACCCTCCAGGGGCGGCTGTAGCTCTCACCAGCTCCGGCCCTCACTTGGTCTCAGCACACGGCGGGGAATCGTGCCTTGTTTTGGTAGAGGTGTTGCTGTACGTTTGGTATCTGAAACCTAAATATGTAGACACTGTCTGTGTTCCTTGATGTCATTTTATTTGTATGTATTGCATCTTACTCAGTATAGCTGTTTCCTGGTTAACTGGTTTCATGGGCAGTGATCCAGCAGTCACGGCTCCACTATGCCATAATGCTTCGGTGCATATGGAATTGCGGGGTGTATATTAGAAAAATAATCTAAAATAGTCTGTCTGTTGTGCTGTCATAAGATATTTCTGTCAGGAGTTTTTTTTTTCTCTTTTTTCTTTAGCGAAAGCCGGCCTTCTTATATGAGTTTGTAACATGTCCAAGCAATGGTAGCAAGTGAAGCCAGCGCTAACAATTCAATAAGTGCATTTCAAAATAATGAGCTGTGTTGGCAATGTAAACTACTTGTATATTTAACCTTAACACAAATGAACATACGGTTATCTTAGAAAGATGATATTTTAGTTGAACATCAGCCTTCGGCGAAAACAAACTGCACTTCCCTGAAAAATACAGCTGGTAAATATAGATGTAATTTTCTCACCATTATTTACTTGCAGCATCATTGCACCGACTCCCCATTATTTGGATATAGCATCCACAAAGTACAGAGGTTTTTAGAGAAAGAAAAACATCACACCCGCCACAGTATTGCCTGGAGCTTCTGTGACCATATGAGCTGGGATGCGTTATCGGAAAAACGGCATCAAATGCTGTTGCCATGGTCGTCTTTCACCTGAAATGAGTTGAATGCATCGGATGCTGCTCATTCAGCTGCCGGTACAAGTTCTTGCATTTGCAGCAACCACCCTGCACCGTTTCACTCAACCATTGACATTCGGCCGACCTCATTCCATATCATCTCCTTGGTTCAAGAGTTCATGTGAAGAGGTTCCTGCTGCGTACCAAGCATTCACTCTCTGCCCAGTCTGCTCTCTCTCCCTCAGCGGGCTATCAGGGCTCCATCGAAGGCTTGGCTTTAATCTGCCGGCTCGGGGGTGTGTTTCCTGCGTCGGGGCTGTGGCCCAATCCATCTGTCTTCATCAGTGAGCCGGGGTGGCTGTGGGCTTGGGCCAGCAGGACCCCACTAAGCACCAGCTGCTAGCTGCCTTTTACACTGATTCCCACCACGTGGGACATATTTACAGTTCAGCAAGCTGCATGGTAAGATTGGAGGACCTTTCGGCTCTTAGCACCTTGATTTTTACCTTATTCTCTTACGGTTAATTCTGTCAAAGTTTACTCCCTTAGACTCAACTCCCACCACAGCCTTTGCTTTATGTGCCTTTATGTCAGTGTCTTTGCCATTCTGCCTATTTGACTCTTCTCATATTTCAGGGTATAGAGGTTTACATGGGTACATAAAGGGTGTCGGTTGGTTGTTGGTCCTTCACACTAGACAAGGCTTGTGACAGCTTACAATGGATGCTCCGTATAGTTGTGGGTTTAATGATGCTATTTATTTACTGAGACTGCCAAAGATTCCTTTCAAAGTCTCTCTCTGTTCTGCTCGGCTCCACTCACAGATGAAGCCAAACAAAAAGTTCTGAACAATTTATCGACTAAAATAATGTGTATTTTCACTTGTCATTCCAACCATTATTGCTGCTGCCATGACTTCAGTGTGTGATGGAGAGGCTCCTGCACTTTTTTGTCTTCCTCTGTCTGCCGTTAGCATTGTTTGCTTATTGTCCATCCACTCATCCGTCCATCTGTTCACACTTTCACTATAATTATGAAACTCACCACTTGGGTCAACAGTTTCTGCCTATCCCTCTCTGGCATAAAGGAGAGGTTTTCTTGACAGCTCCTCAGAATGAAAAAGAAAGGGCTTCTCTAGAAAGAAATGATGCAAAAATACGACCGAGTGCTTCTTCCTGTGCTCAGTCGCTAACAGAGGCAGATGACCCTGTAGAGTGGGTCACAGTGACTGGATTGATTTGGAGGGGCTGCTACTTAGCATGGTAAGACACTAAGCTAATTACCTTCCTTTTAAACACCAGCATGGCCCTTAGCTGCTCTTGAATAAGGCCATGGACTCTGCACGATGAGACTGGGCTGGAGAAGCCCTGAGGCCAGAGCTCCTTCCTATGGAAATCAATTTTGGTCTAAATGCCAATGAGATTAGCACAGTTCTGATCCTTTGATTTTCTTTTCCAACTCCCTGGATGCTCCCCTTTCTATTTCAGCTGCCCTGCAGTAGTGTCATGTGAGTAAATGTAGATTAAATAGTGTGACTTCATCAGACGGGCGAAGTAAAGAAAATTCCACGAGAAAGTGTTTTGGCAAATCATCCTATTTCAATCCAGATTGAAGTATCTTAAAAAACTATTGAATGGATTGCCATTCAATTTGGGACAGACATTCATGTGCCCCTATTATTTATTATACTATTTGTAATAAGTGGTGATTCCCCGGATGGTTTGAACTAAACAAAAATGTGTCCAGTACACTTGTTTATGATTAAATATCTACCCATCAGCCTCAGCTGTACTTTGTGTTTAGTGCTATTTAGCAAATGATAGCATGGTGACGGTAAACTAAGATGAACATGGTGAACATTTTACCTGCTACATCAGCATGCTAGCTTTGTCCCAGCATAGCATTTGGCTCAAAGCACCACTAGTACCGCCTCACAGAGCCGCTAGCATGGTTTGCCCTGCTTAATTTATTCAACTATTTTTAAGGAGCAAGTTAAATTTGGTTTTATAAAAAAGAAACGGCCAAATTGGCATCAGATAATCTATACGGAAACAGCAATGACACGTAGCACAATAAAATACAACATCCTCACTTTTTGTAATAAATAAATAAAATGATGTAATGGCAGCATGTCCAAAGGTTTGTCTTGTGGATTATTCCAGTATTAAAAGGCATTTTTACTGAAGTTCAAATTAGATCCAGGCAACAATAAAGATTGTCCATAGCATGTTTACTCGTGCAATCCATACATACTGTACATGTGCATGACAAACAATATTCACCTGGTTGCTACAGTAAAACATTTTTTTACTGAGACACAGAACTGCACACATGATGTTTTACTATGTGCACTTATCCGAAAAAAATGAAGATTGCATGTCCTTTGTGGTTGCAGCAAGAGCCATCAACTCCATACTTCACCTGGAGCGTATGCGTTTGAAGCTCCGGGAAATAATTAAATATGCTGCATTTGCTGGCGTTCTTTCATGTTCCTGGTCTGGTCTTGGTGGTTTTAACGGCGAGGGATGAGGGTTATGCACTTTAGCGTTGTCAGTCACGCTACAATAAACCACCATGTGTGACAACAGCAGAGATCGAATTCATACTGATGGTACAATGACATCTCTTGGCAGGCCAATAAAAGAAAACATCCTGCCCACCATCATGGAGTGCTGCTCATATTGTAGTGAAGCAGCAGGATGGGCCGGGTTGAGTGGGAGCCCAGGCTTGTGTATGTGGTACAGTATGATGGAATTGCATAGCATTTTCGTGTGTGTGGGTGTGTGTGTGCGCGTGTGTGTGTGTGTGTGTGTGTGTGTGCGCTTTTCTGCCGAATGGAAATGTGAGTATCCACCTTTTTTGTTCGTGTGTGCCAGTCTTGGCAGGAATATAGCGTGGAGGAGGTGCCACTTTACGGTGCCCATGAGGCACTCATAGTGGTTTTGTATAGCTAACTCTCTATTTATGTTTCATGCACATCAACTTAACTCCTGTAAATATTCACAGTTTAGTAAAGTGGCAATTTAACTATGCTACATTACGACTGCTGTTGATGTCTTTAATAATAATTTGTTGCGCGCATGTGTCGATCCTAACTCAGGTGTGTGTCAAAGGGAAATCGCAGAGGGAATCGGAGGCTCTGCAGCCATCTGAACAGGCTGTGCAATAATATGCACAGCAGCAGAGAGGTGGCATCTAGTGGGAATAGTCGGCTCTCTGCCTGGAAGAGAACAAAAGGCAGGTTCTACGTCAGGTCTCATCCTAACACATGAGATATGAGATGGCTCCTCTTCTGCCCACCTCCGTTTCTCTGGGGTTGTGGTGCAGAGACAGTGAGCAACAAGGCTAATTGTGTTGGATCCAGCCAGGCGAAATTAGCAAGGGCCTCCATTTCTTATCCTTTTTGGCAATGCTGTCATATTTATTTTTTCAAGGGCAATTGCATGTAATTGGAGTTGGATCAGGCACTACGGAGGCTTTTCTTTCCAGTTATTAGACCGACTGTAGTCATCACTTGATTGAAGTCTGCTTCATTGCACCTTACCTATGTTGAAACAATGCCGAAACACTGCTACCCTGCAGCATGTTACTCCGTTTTTCATCATTTTCTCATAATCTTCCTCTTTTTCTCTCTCTCTGTGAGGGATTATCCATGAACCTTAAGCCCGTGTTCCATCCTAACTGTGTCAAACTCTTAAAATATGCAGTAAACAACGCTGGCTTCACAAAGTAGAGTAGAATAGAGACTGGGCCATATGTGCGGTGCTTGGGACAACATGTATGTTTCTCAACGGGGGGGCTAGCCTTTTAAAATGTTAATTGTTGTGGCCCTTGTTTAATCATGGGAGTGACCCTACCTCCTAAATATAGCCGTACGTCCTGTCCGTGCCCACTCAAATAGAACAAGGCTGATTTACACTGCAAAGGGATGACATTAACGACCGCTTCCCACAGGATGCTACCATCAATATTCTATTCACATTTTCAAGGCAATGTTGAGCTAAACGCTGTCCTAGAAGTGTTGTGTTGTTATGTGGATGGTATGAGAAAGCAAACATGGAGAGAATCAAGCAAAATGTAAAACCGAGCATGAATCTATGTATTTATATACCTCCACCCCTCACTCAGCTTTCATCTTGCTCAAATACTGTCCAATTGCCCTCTCTTCCCTTCAACCCTTTCTCTTTCCATCTCTCTTGCAGCAGATGATTTATAATGACCATTCAGTGACAGCATCATAGTACCAGCGGCTGCTACAAGCAGGCCTTAGGTTCGTTTGTTTCCATTTCAAATGTGATGTCTGGTAGAGAAATGAAAGCCTTTTCAGACCACGCTCCATGCGGGGTGCAGAAATGAATAGTTACCTTCTTTTGTTCATTACTCATTTCCCTTTTTTTAAAGACTGATTTAAAGCCAATCTAGAAGTAATATTAGATGTGATCTGTCTTTGTGTCCGTGTAATGATGTGGATTATACAGTACGGAAGATTTCATGAGGCTCTTGGGTTATTTCTATGTGTGTATGTGCCACTTACACAACACTGAAGTGTAATAAATCGTGCTACTTTTTTGTTTTTTTACAGTATGTTCTAATTGGATGACAAAAATTACAAAGAAATCGGGAAAAAAATGACTATTCTGGTTTTTATCTTTATGTTGAGGCGGATTTTACTGTGCGTTGCCCCGGCCTCGATATCTTTGCATTGGAGCAGAAATATTCAAATAATGAAACTTAATCATTTAGCCTGGTGTCTGCATCAAAAGGGCCTGATTGCTTTGAATGTAGCGTCTATTCACAAGCCTCTCTTTATTGGTAAAGGGGCAGAGAAACACTATTCTTCACAGTAAAATCAAAGTGTATGAGTCACTCTATGTTGTTCTATTCACTGCACAAAATCTGTCTCATTCATTTGCTTTTGTCCAAAATGGAGTCCTAAATGCCTTACTACAAGCTCCCAGTGCAGTAATATTGTTATTTTCATATCTCAAACCAAGAATAAGGCAGGATGCTGTTATAAAATAAGTAAGCAAGCAACATATTATTGCCAGAAATAACTTTTGATATTGGATTATTCTGCACAATACGGATTATATTCAATTAACATTTGTTTTAATATTGCTTAGAGGTTCTATTTACAGGATTCTGAGCATTAATATAACGGCAAACAACTATTTGCTATGCAAAGCTACAGTGGAGTAATGGCTACTTGACCTAGAATAAAGTTGCTCTTGCTCTGTGTCAGGGGTTGCGTGATATTTTGTTGTTCTGAAGGACAGGGTTGTAAAGATTTTGTCATAATCTATTAATGACGGTCATTTTAATAGCATTTTTGTATTGATAAGGCATTTAATTGTCATTCATTATCTTTTTTTATTTTGTATTAATAAGCAGATATAAAGAAGAAGCATATAGCTTGTGCATATATAAGGGAATGCAGAGAAAAGATGAACAGAGACAGTGTGGTCACTTCTCATGTCAACACCACCCGAAGCAGGTGAATTACTTTTTTTCTCTCTTTTTGATAGCGGTGGCCAATAAAAACACTGTGGCCATTGTGCCTAAACAGGTAACTATAAACCATCCACTTTACACTACTGTGAATCATATAAAGTTAGGGCAGATCACCGTCAGATTTCAGATTTTTCTGTCATTGTTAAAAAAATTCAGTCAATTACTGAAAATAATGAGTTAATGGAACCTCTGCTCTGTGCGTTTCAATACAAGCGTCTCTGTGCTTATATAGCTGGCCCAGTCGCACGAGCCCTTTTGGTGGCTGCGCGTCTCTATTGAGTCCACTGGTAAGCTCATGGCTGCCGCTCTGCTCCTCGCTGACACTTTGTTGCCACTGATAACGTCGTAGTGGTTGAAGAATCGTAGCCCCCCACCCAGGTAAACACGGGTTTGTAGCTAGCAGTGCAAACAATGGCAACAGCGCTGACAGAGCCAACAGTGTTTACCTGAGGGGGATCCAGAGGTCGGGCACTACACTTCCGCGTCAAAGCAGTTGGTCGAGGACGTGGTTATCAGCTGTTACGGCAGTATGAGCACAGCCGAGGGTCGGAGGCCATGAGCTAGCCAGCGGGGGCACGCTCACGTGCACTGACATGCGAGCAAAGGCAGGCTGTGTAAACAAAGCACGGAGAGGCCTGGATTACAACACACAGAAAGGGAGAGTCACTTTGTTTGATGCTATATTAATGCTCTGAATATTGTATGGAGAACATTTACATAGGAACCCACAAAGAAGTGTAGCAATGTGCCACAAAGGCCCGAAAGAACTGCAATCTACCAAACATGGATGTAAACAATGCAACATTTAAATAATGATATATATATATATATATATATATATATATATATATATATATATATATATATATATATATATATATATATATACGTATATTCTTATATATATATAAGAAGTATATCATATCATTATATATATATATATATATATATATATATATATATATATATATATATATATATATATATATATATATATATATATATATGAAAGAAAAATCAGTTTTGCAAATGTTTTTATTAGGACATTCAACATGTCTGTTAAAAAATGGCATGACATGTTCTTTCACATTCAGATGGAGAATACATGGCAGAACATTCATAATTATACATACAACCTATACTGTTACACAAATTCAACAGAATATATTCTTCCTCATAAAAGAGATCTGAGGATGTGTTGTTTTCTTGGCTCAGATACCAGGATGCAGAGGAGTCACAGCACACTGACCCCATCAGAGAAACGGCCTGTCTGTTCCAATTAGAGACGCTGAAGGCACGGAGTCAACTTGCAGAAGTTAAAGTGCAAACCTTCAAATACGCTAATTCCTAATTCATGAGAAAAAAAACGCCTGCCTAATATCAGCCTGGGTTTTACTTGTGAAGGAGCAAATCCTCCTGGACTTCCCATCGTTTTTTTGAGTGATGGGTGAACGATTAAAGTAGTTTGTGGCTGTGAGCAAATATGCTGTCATTGCAGCTGTTTGTTGTGGAGTCGTTTCCCTCACTGTAATAAGTTAAAACTGTACGAATTGGTTAACCTCGACGAAATAAATAAATTAACATCAACAGCTACATTCCTGCGGTAAAACACTGAAACTCTTTCTCGCAGCGAAGAGCGATGATGCACGTGCGATGGAATCAACTTTGAAAAGTACAAACTTTATAAATGATGTGGCCTTGTAATTTATTTTGAACCAAAGAGAGAAGAAATACAGACTGAAAATGAGTTTGGTTATACAGACCTTGCAGTATTATATAGTATGTATACTATATACATAAGTGTGTGCGTGTATTTATTCATGATCCTTAAGATTTCTCCAGTTTAGGATGTGTTAGGTTTAAATCTCACACCCTGTCTTCCCCCCACAGGTGTTGTTTATCTTCGGGGAGCTGAAAACGTTGCTGTTAATTAACTCGCTGTCGATGCCACACTTGTAGCTCTCTGTCAACACTTCCTTTACTGGAATAATCTAAGTGGTCTGGGAAGTCGCAAGTTCACACATCTGTGTGCATGTATGAGTAGTTGTGTGTGTGCATGTATGAGCAGTTGTGTGTGTGCGTGTGTGTTTGTGTGTGTCTTCATTTTAAAACACAGTTTTTCTGTGAAAATGATTTGCTTCCTCATTAGCGCTTCCCGGACATGTTCACAGAGAAACACGTGAAATCGCTAAACGTACTCTAAATAGCACCTACTAAACACATCCTCACACATCCACAAGACCATGTGAAATCTGGTATCGCATGACTAGAATGTCCCTTCATCTTATTTCTGGAATGCATGTCGCTCGGGTCTAAACAATTTATTTACTGATCATTATTTGTTCCATTTTTTTTTCTTTTTTAGTGAAGTGATCAGATAAATTCATAAAATTACTTCTTATAGAAAGGTTAAACGATACAAGGCTGAAAAGTAGCTTAGACGAAGTTGCACAAATGAGGATGAGCAATTTGTCCCGTCTTTATTGTAATCAGAATCAGAATCAGAATCAGAAAACCATTTCATTGCCAAGTATGTTTACACATAAAAGGAATTTGTCCTGGCTGGAGGTGCATGCATAAAACAAAGTGCAATAAAAAGGGAGCATGAGTATTTACAATTTCTAATCAAAAATTAATTAATTTCCATCAAATTTACGAGTGGGACAATGGCAGAAAAGTCAGATTCTGGTCCGTCGGAGTCAGTTCCATGCTTTCTCCTGTCTGCATCAGAGGAGTAGCACCTGCCCGACCACAGCGGGTCTGTTTCAAATATTGCAAGATAGCTTCCTGCTGTAGCTGGTTGCTCTGCACACACACAGTCCCACTTTTCACTGCGTGATTTGGCTTCAATCCCACGAAGCATTGTTTTGAAATGTCTGTCTGTATGGGTGGAGCCCTGATAGTGTTCACTGTGAAGTTCAGTCGTCAGAGAGCGGATGGATGTGAGGAGACAGCTGGAGTGATGCTAGCACACACACGTACTAACACACACAAGGTTCCTTGGGGATCGTCTGCACTGTGCCAGGTAGGACAAATGCACAATTCACGCATGCGCACTGACACACATATCCACAAACAGGCCCCTTAGGCTGACATACATAGAGCCAGGGCTAGTTCAGCTGGGGATCAGAGCAGACTGTGCTGAGCCAAGAGAATACAAGGACACAGGCTCCAAATGAATCTATAGAAAGCAGCCTGCGAAAGGAAACCCAGTATTTAATGCTCATTGGCTGAGGTTTGGTCAATATACAATGATTATAGCATCAGAACGCTGAATAGATTCTAATTTTGGATCAAAGCTGTTCATATTTGTTCTGCCCAGGTATCCTATGGACCTCTGTTATCATTATCCAAACAAGACTGAGCCAGTGGTGTCCCTTTCTTCTTAGCTCAAATGAATGATATCCAATGGGCTTGATCTAATCCCTGGAACGTTTGTTCAATGGACTCTTTTCTTCCTGTTCCAAACAGAAAATATCCTCACACAGTCCTCTGCTCTCAGAATCCCCTTGTTAATAGCCGAGGTTAACTCAGGACGTGATCATGTAGGACACATCTCTGAGCACACAATACTCGTCTCTAACACACCATGATGCCAGCAAGCAAGTATTGAATCTTCAGTGCTCTCAAACTGTCCTAACCATCTTCAGCATCCACGGACAGGGCAAGTGATTTCTTTTACGCTTGCTTGGAAAAATTGACTTTCACTTTATTTTTGCAGCAAAGACGCGCTTCACCTCCAAGCTTGCCGAAACCAACAGCCCGCAGTCGCCCACACCTGCCACAACATTTCCAAGCCCTGACATAAACCTTCTAAAACATGTTTACATATTAGGCTTGAAAACACCTGTCTTCAAAAGGAGTATGAGACCGCCTAGAAAATGGCAGAAAACACTCCTTTTCTGCTTGGAATCAGTAGACGCTATAAATGGCACACACTGTAAGTGATGGGCAATAAAAGCCACAGCCTCGTTCTCTGGAAAGTGCATTCCTACTCTTCGCCAAAGCTAATATGAGGCTTCGCTGTCAGAATTGAGATTAAGTCCGTTTATTTATATTGTGAGCATGTGTGGGTTATTCATGGGTAACTTTGTTGTTCTGGCAATCCAACTAAGAGGTGATATTTAGCCGTTTTTTTTTGTCTGAGTTTGCTTCACTGTATTTTGGGAATGGGTGTAAGGTTGTGTTTTGAAGGGCAACGTGGGACATGAGTCACAATTACTGCCTCATAAGGTTGTCCTTGATTTGTTCTAACAGAAATAAAAGTGAGACCAGAGTTAATTCTTATTGGTTATTAGCTTCTTAGATCTTTAAACCTCCATTTTAGGAAAACATGGATTTGCACTTATTTATATAAAGTCACAGTATGAGCAACCATTTAAAAAATATATATAGATATATATTATAATCTCCTCCCCGCAATTGCTAACTATAGCACATTGCCTCTGAGGGATTATAATTCCTCCATGCAAAGAACCATATCCCTACAACAAGTCCCTCAGGGCTCAGTCCTTGGACGAGTAATAACGTCCCTTTTTAGACTTGGTGTCTTCCTTGCTGTGAGCCGAAGAATGTCTGAAACCCAGTTTTTGTTTTTTTCATTCTGCTGATGACCCTTAGCTGCTTTTGCTAACTTGCAATGTATGTATTTCTGAGCCCAATGCAAAATGATGCCTATTAAACAATGGCAAGGTTTTTCCTGCATTGTGTATTCCGTCAAATTTGATCCTGCCCACAAACTCTGATGGAAAACACCATTTTCCAAAAAACATTGTTCTGATGGATTTCTGTCATTTGTAACATTGTGATCAATTAGTTTTACAGTTGATTTGAGTATATCAGTATTTGTGGTCATGTTCTCAGACATAGCTTAACCATGTTATATGATATGCTACTTCAGTAGTAATTCACATTATAGATACAACCACTTACTATCCATGTAAATCTAATTTTCTTCAATCATATAATTGTCGGGAAGCCCTAAAATATGTTGCTTGTAAGAAGTGTTTGCTTGAGCCAGTTGAAGGCACGTCACCACAGTGTCTTATGTGTACACATGATCATGATGGTATAAACTTCGTCTCATTTTGAGTTAGAAAAATGTTGTATTATTTTGACTCGGAAACCCCTTTGTACCACTTAATGCGTTACATGCAAGTAGTCAGTTAATATCCCAAATTGTACCCTTAATTCTACTAAATACAAGTTTCCAGAGCATTTTTGTTCCATCGCATAAGCTTACCAGTTCAAAAATGCATATTAACATCAGGTTATGCTAAGAAAAAGGAGCAATACTCACACAAGCTTTGGCCTGTATCACAAAATTTGTGAATTGCTTGTTCTCTCTTCTTTTCAGTCCTCTGCTCATAATTCATGACCTCTGTTCTTTAAGCACTTAGTGAAACACCTGCTTTAAGAGCACTTTATGAATACATTTAACTCGAGCAAGAACATCCGCTCTTTGTAACTACACCACCCCTTCCACCTTCTGCTCCCACTCTATACATGCCTTTTTTAGAACGGTTGTGGCGAGAGTCCAGAAGTATCACGAGGAAGACGTCGCCTCCATTCTGCTGCTTTACTATTCTTTTAACTAACTACTATATAGGCATGTCAGCTTCATCTGTAACTGGAAGAGCACTTTAAAAAAAAATGTTTATCTTTGGTTGTCAGAATAAACACAAATGTTTAGCATCAGGATTTGAATGTTACCAGATATGAAACGGTAGTATTATTAGCATTAAATGTAGTAGTATTATAAAGTTGGTCCAAGAGGACTCAGCGTCAGGAAAATAAATACTTGGTACAGTCAAAATGTAAAACCGACATATCTTTGTTGAAACGTGGCTGTTAAACTAGTCTCCAGTAATGTTACTTTGTCTGTGAGCAAGATAATTGCGACACAAAGCATTGTAGCCTGTGCCGTATGAGGAACATCAAAACACCCCTGCTGATTGTTTTCTATTTAAACTCCCGCACGCTGGCTGTCTTGACACACGTCAACTATTAGGAAATAAGTGTGCTACGGGCGAATGTGTTGAACTAAAAGGAGGGAGTTTCATTATCTCAGCAGAGGAAGAAGAAAAAAGTAGCAAAAACAGGCACATGGCTAAGCAATGACAATGAAGAAATCAAACTAAAATGTGGCTACAGGCCAGCAGACAGAAATAAAGATCAGTGCTCCAACTGATGATTATTATTTTACTAAAATGTAATTTTTTGTCGTTAAATCCTTCAATTAGTCTACAAAATGTCAGATAACATAGAACATAATATCCCTCTAATGTCAGCAGCCACCTTGCTAAAAAGACACTTTGACTAGACCACATCAATGCAAATCTAGACAAATCACTTTAAAAAAAAGACGCAGTTTAAATTGTTGAGTATATAATCTCCATTAGCAGCCCAGAGGGGGCAGTGTGTCACTGTGCGGGGGATGCTGAGCCCCAGGTCAGGGGGAAACTGCAACATTTATCCCCTCTTACATCACCTCTCGTCTTGACAAAGTGCACAGAGCGCTTCAGGGGCATACTAATTCGACCTGATGTGTATTAGCTCCCCATATCTGCCATTCAACACAATGACAGTAATTTGGCAGAAAGGTGAAAACAAGTCTAGACCCAATCACAGATATCCAGTCGGCACAGAAGCTTATATTTAGCTCGAGACCTCTGCTTGTGAAGAGAAAGAACAATTCCCAAACACTATGTGAACAGCGTACGTACATGTGAACACTAGTGCAGGCACACAGGAAGAGAATAAGAGGGATTATTGCCACTTTCTTGATTTGATAGTCCTTCATATCTGCTGATACCTGACTCTTTTCAAAGGTTGGAAATAGATGTGTATTGTATTGTTACATAAACTGCATTTTTGTATTTGCCGACATGCACAAATCAATTTAAAATAAAGCTCACATGAGTTTACATGTGTTAGAGTTGGGAGTCAAACTCTGTGTGTCACTAAAGCAGACGCACAATAAGATAAACGTTTTTTTCACAGTCGTGTGTCTTGTGTAGCGTTTTGATTACAAACATGTTTGTTTCTGCTGCAGATTGTAATTCCCACACATCATTGATATTCACTCCCGAAAGCAAATATTTCAAGGAAACATTGAGTCCACGGAGACTTACTTAATACCCTTCATTTTCAAGAGGAGGCATCTGACTCGGAAAAACGCCTCGACGCCGGTCGCTCCGTGAGCCCATGTGGGGCTCAGTGCTTCGCTCAGACTTTTTGTCATGCCTGCTGTAGTGGCCATTACAAACCTGATGTATCCGGCATGCTGCTGTGAGCACACCCATCTGTGAGCTGCCTGTAAAACTGATTCGTGCAAAGGATCAATTTCCGTCTGATGGTTCTATTTGTCTGTGTTCGTGCTCGCTGAGAATAAGCGTGGCAAGAAATGTGAAATGAGATCTCATGTTCAGCATGGATCCATCATATGCTGCATGCGTTGTCTTGATATAGTATCATTATTGTACATCAACCATCTAATTCTAGCTATGTCTCTCTACCAAAAATACAAATTGCATTTTCTGCTTCACTGCATGGCGTCTTGCTCCCAACCACAGACATATCTTCAGGATTTTTCATTTGTTTAGTGTCATCTTTTGAAATGAAATATTTATTGTAATGAAGTACGGCATCTGCAGATATTTCTGCGTGAGCAATGGAGGACCGGGCAAACAAACTTTTAAAGACCAACTCCATGACAGGATAGTTCATTTAACATCCATTTGCTGCTATCTTGGTACATTCGCATCCTTCAAATGCAGGCTGCATCTCGGCTTTTGTCCTTTTGTTTCATTCCCTCTCCAGTGCCAACTTCAAAACTCTCGTTGCCCACATGCAATACCAAAAACACTAAAACCAAAGATGTCTGGTTTATTTTCACTCTCAGAAACACGACAGATGAAAAATAGAGGGAGATAGAAAACATTCCAGTCAGCGGCGACAGCTTTGGAGCCTCAGAGAGCCCACTGCAACCAATCTCGGCTTCACAGGCGAGCAGTGGTGCACTGTGGGAAGTCGGGGTGGCGCGCTGTCGTGTTTCAGGAGGAGAGGGAGAGAATGAGAGAAAATGGCAGCAAATGAAGTTGGCGGGCTGCGGAGTATTGTTCCCTCCTGCTCCCAGTAATGAACAGACTGGGGAAATTGGTCCCCGATGGTCCTCGAGCCTTCTCTTTGTGATCTGTCAGGTGTGTTCGCTGCACACGGAAACAAGCGCATACCTGTGTGCACACGCATGCATGGAGATCGCCTGCAGACACTGGCATAACCTCAGACATGCGCACTGTGAAGAAGCCTTACTGTACACAGCATTGTGTACTGTGTATTGTGGGATGTCTGGTGCACCTACACATCCACTTTCAATGCTCTTACACTGGTCAGCTGCAGATGGAGATGGATGATAGTACACGATATCGGCTAATGGGGCCTAGTTTCAGGCCTAACCTTCCATGATGTACCCAGCTCTTTTTTCATCTACCTCAGTGTTTGTTGACCACAACTACTTGCTGAGTCTGAAGTAGCTTGTTAGTAATGCTCATCCATAAAATATTATAACGGCGAATCTCGCATCTGGCGCATTAAAATCTGAAAGGCAGCGTGCTGTTTTTTAATCAAGCATTTTAATCAAAAATGTTGTGCACATAAGTTTATCCAGTAGCATATTTGATTTTTTAGGAATTGAATCACACTTTGAAATGTTGTTTTTAGATTCTGAAAAAATATTTGATTACAAAATATATTAATATTCTGTTCAAACTGTTTCCGCTACAACTTTTGAAAAAATATTATTCAAATACCCACTCAATAACCACATGCAGGTCTCAGAGACTCACTTCATTAGAAACTTAGCAGTATCATTGATAAAAAAGAAATCTTCGACACATATGCATACAATGGATTATTATTATTATTTATTTTTTAAGGTTTGTGATTTACATAACAGTGTGTTCACCTGCTCTAATGAAATATGAGAATGTTAGCATGTCTGGCTAGCTTTCTTACTATTTACAGTTATAATTGCATTTTTTTCTAAAGGCAACGGACATGGGATTAGGGAAAAACGTTATTAACAATGTAATTATTTCCTGAAAGAATTAATCAGAACTTTAACTGTGGCCGGCCTTAGGAGGATGACTGTCACAGATGAACGCAAAGGCACTATTAATACGTTGAGCCTCCTGCGTTATTATTCCTGTCCATGCGTATATTTTATTCATGAGTCTTACTGTACTGGTGAGTGAAAGGGGATTTCAGCCTTGGTTGGAGAGTGACCATGACTACAGGAGAGGGATAAAGCCCAGATCTCTGAGCCTTTTGGTCTCTAAGGTGCTGCCATATCTTCGCCTGTTTACAGCAAAAAAAAGCAACAAACAAATGTACTCAACGATGAGATGATTGTTGAGTAAAGGAGGCCCTTCAGAGCAAAGTCATGTCATGAAGAGATATTGTGGAACTGAAGTGATTTTTGCAAACTCTTGATCTTCTAATTACATTTCCCAATGGAAGAGTTAGAGCTTGGCCTTCACTTCCAGCACTGTAATGTTCGCCCCCTCTTAAACATGGCAATGGTTATGACTCATAGGGCCTCATTACAAACAAGACGGGGCCCTAATATGTAAAATTTAACGAGGTGTTTTCACAACATGCGTTGACCTCGAAACCTCTATTACTGTAGCAACGCGGTGAGCAGAATCTAGATCTGTTGTTCTGTTGCTTTGTGTCTGCAGTGTGTCTGTCTTCTTCTGTCCTCTCTCCTTCCCTCCTTTTTTATCTTCCTCTCTTTCCTCCTCTCTCGTCCTTCTCCGAGTGACTCGGCTTCACATCAATCACAGCGATGTTTATTGTCGATGAAATATTTAGTACGAGAAGGCCCGTGTGCACGGATTGCAGATTTCATCTCATCCTGAAACAATACATGGTTTGTTTTGACTGATTTTAGATGCAGGAATCTTAAAGACAAGTATCTTGATCGGTTTGTGTGCTATTTCTATGATTGGGCTGAGATACAGGTTTACATCTCAATGTTCAGCTGAGATTGGACACGGCTGTCAACACGTAGAGAACATGCCTGGAGGCGTCAGCGTGTGGGAAACGGATATTGAAGCGGTGGACCTGTGCACCGTGCAAGCACAGAAATAAAAAACGCATGGAAATAAATATGAAAGACCCAGTTTGCAAATCTGTCATCACAAATACAGTGAAATATGAAAAAATATGATGCAAGCGCTCTCATTAAGTTTCATAACCCATGCCACGATTTGATCTTTCCTGTTGCACTTTATTTTAACCTCCCCGTTTACATTCATAAGCAGTGTATATTAATTTAACTGGTTTCTAACATACATTTTAAGTGTTTTATTTATACAATTGTAAACAGTTATGTATCTTATGAAACCTAACTGTATAATTTATTGTCTGCATAAAGGATTAAAGCATGTTTGACAACACATAAAATGTATGTTTGATCACAAACAACATTTATTAACTGTTTCCACACATACGCAAATCCTTCTTAGACAGGTTTGAAACGATGCATATGTTCATAACTCACAACGATATTATTTACATATAATGACTGTTTAATATTTAATTATGTGGTATTATTTTAGTATTCATTAGCTGCTTTCACCAGTTATGGATGCTTCATAAGAGAAATGAAAGTGTTGACCAATACATCAATAAACACTTAACATTGTTGTTTAATACAGTGTGCCATGAAATACTTAATTAATTGTATTATACTGCTTATGATTGCTAAATGGGGTGTTGAAATAAAGTGCTTTTTTTTTAGGTTCATAATCCTACTGTATAGACTACTGTATAAACGAGCGGGATTATACCAGCTCTTTATTATATATATATATATATATATATATATATATATATATATATATATATATATATATATAGCATCGAGGCATACAGTTTAAATTAATTTCAATTTGATAGAAAAAATTAGGCATTCAATCAAGAGGGAGGAACCAAGGCTTGGTATTCAAAATTGGAGAGTTTTCAAGTGGTAACAGGGAGACAGTGGGACATTTAGTAGCCAAGTTTAATTAAATGCTACTGCGGATGCGTTGCATGGAAGTGTGAGTGAGTGGAAAGCACGATAAAAAGGCTAAATAACTAAGCTGGAAGCTGGAAGAACTCTATGGTTCAGCTCTAGATAAGTAATGGCTGTATGTAGTTTAGTGAGCATATAGGCCACATATACATTGTGGGTGTATGTTTATATTCAATGCAAGTGCATAAATGAAGATAAAAGAAACAACATAACAGATGAGAGAGATGCTGACCCAAATGCAGAGTGTTAGTTAGAATTAAGGCTGGTGACAGATTTCGAAGGTGAAATACCACGTAATTAAGAATCGCTCTTTTAAAACACAGTATGTACCAGAAAATGAAAAACAAAAAAGCCAGAAATCCTGTGTTATAACATATTTTAAATTGGATTCATTGCACCTTTTTGTGCAGGATTGTAATCCTTGAACACAGCTACAGTTGGTGCGTGGGGATAGAATCACTCAGAACGTCGTTGTTTATTTAAGTGGTCTAAAGAGCCTGTACAGCCTTGCTTTAAACTTATGGACTGGAAACAGTCCTGGTAAAGACACTGCTTTTGCTTTTTCCCTAGATATTCTTTGTAGTTTGGACACTGCAACTATCCCTTAAACTTAGAAAACAGTTTTCCAAACATAACGCTTTGAGGGTATTTAATGCTTCTTCAACAGAAAAGAGAATTATTCATAGCTGGCGACTTAGGCTCTTTTTTGGACGGACTTTCTGAGAGAATTATAATGGCTAGAAAGAACGCCTACTGAGCTTAAATTGAAAATAAACTGCAGGGGACAGTGTGATGCAGAGAGATATGGAGTGGGTGGGGAGCGATCACTTGGCTATAAGCAGCCAGGCCAAATGGTGAAGGGGACAGAGTGAATAAGCCAAACCGCTTTTAAACAGGTTGGACACAGGCCCCAGGCCATCGACTCACTGCACAGCTCAGTAGGCTGCCCCATTGGCACCCCACCTACTGCCACCCACGCACCCTCTAATGGCCCTCAAACTGCCCACATCTCTCCCTCCTTCAGGGCCACTGCTCGCTGTAAAATGTAGACCTCTGACGGGCTGTTGCACACAAACGACACAATACATTTGCAAGAGATTTTGAAGTGTGCACAGGCTTGCGAGAGAAAAAATAAAGTGGAAAATCCTTTTTGGTTTTGTTCTTAGGCTTGTTATACAACTCCAGGAGGAAGCACTGGATCGCAGAAAACACAGCTAATTATTTAGTTTCAGTGAGTTTAGTTCAACATTTTAAAACATGCCTGCACCTCCAAAGCTCACTAATTAGTGAAACCTAGTATACCTTGTTTGTTTAATCCATGCACAAAGCAACTCCCAGTGTTAATTAGTGAGCTTTTGAGATGTTTGTTGCCATATTATTTTACTTTGAAAGCAAAGAGAACCAGCTAGTCTAGCTCTATCCATCTTTACACTAAACTAAGTATATCTCCCTCCTGGCTTCAGAGAGTTGAAGATTGAATCCACTCATGTCTGTAGGATAATTTTTTTTAACTAACTTAATTAATTAACGCGGTGGAGAATTATTGGGAAAGTGACGCCTATGTGTAAACAATGATGTACGCAACATTGTGGCTTCTACAATGATGGATTTCATATGTTTGTGCATCCGTTACTGTTGCAGCTGGGAGGCTTGTTAGCCACTTCGACCACGGACCCCCAGCATGCAACAGCACGAAGCTCGTTGGTAACGACTAATGATCGGTTAACAAACAGCTATCTGTCTGGAAAAAATATTAGCATCCCCACTTTGTGCAATAACCGATTGCCCTTCGGAGACGAATACGGTTGAAAGTGAAGTTACTTTTAAAAGATAATGTGTTGTCGTCAGCTCAGTCAGACCTCTTTTTAATGTCCAATTACACTTTCTTTTGGAATAATTAAGGAGCCGTTGGGGACACAAACACTTACAGCACTGTTGGCATGATGTCTTGAATTTCAACAGATTTTTGGAGGAATATAACTAATGGGAAGCAGAAAAACAGCACAGACTCCTAATTTGGAGGCATATGCTGAAACAAAGAGGAATGCTCTCTGAAATATCAGGTGTGTTTATGCGTCCTTCTCTGCTGCCTGTTACTTCTACTTTTAAATTATTTTTAAAAGAGTTTGAATGCTTGCGTTACCACTGTTTTCCTCCCTCTCCAGCCCCCACATACTGACACACTTAAATGCTTAAAGACAATCTCCATCACATTGACAGTGATGAGACAACTAGGCCACTGCTTTGACACATTGAGAACAAAAAAAGCGAGGATGGGGCGGGGGGTCGTAATTATTAATTCTCTTAATTTGTGCCACATCATTAGTTCAGATCAACGGATGATTAGCACCATTAGAAAAGACTGTTGACTTTGACCGTTATGACCCAGCTTGCGTTTAAAAAAAGACCAAATGACTCTGGATTTAAGTTTGAGTAGAATAAAGAGGGACTTATTTTAACAGCTTCCCTTTGGAGAGGATGGAAAAACATCTGTTTTTGTACCCAGGACAGTTATGAAGATTGATCAGTCAATTTGCAATGACTGAACCCTATCTCCTCTGGAAAATTGTCTCAAAGCGTGTGATCTTAAAATACAAATTGCCTCTGAGCAGAGTGCCTCAGTAGCTTTGTGTGCAGGTGTTCGTGGGACGTCTTTACACTTGTTTTTGTGTATGTGTGTCTTTTTACACGTTTGAGCGCAGGTGTGCTGTTTTTGTGTTACTGCACATGCATGCTTTGTCGTACATGGCCATTGTTTGTATCCAGGAGCTGTCCTCGCTGTCAGGTCTTAGGTATTTATAAATCTCGACAGTGGAAGACGGATCACCGAGCCTCAAGCTGCCACACATCCATCCTTCCAAGGGCTTCCAAAGACAGCCTTCAACATGCATTACTCATTCCCATGCTGCTACAAACCGAACTTTCAGCTGCTTTCCATTGGTTTTGCCTCGCATGCTGGGGAGTTTGCGTCAACAGGAAACATGGGTGTGATGATTGTGTGTATCTTCAGACGTGCAACTTTGTTCTCTTTTGAATTTTTGCTTTCCCTCTTGCCACGTTGAATGACACTATCCCCTGTGTAGAGCGCTTACATTTCCTGTGGTGCGCTGTCTGCTACCTCAAGTTGGTTTCACCTGTGTTTGTTTGCATATTTGTGTACGCCTCTCTGTGTGTGGTGGAGTTTGAGAGGGACGGTTGTGTTTAGGGTATTGGGGGAAATAGTTTTGAGAAGATTTGTGCCAAAGCCGGATTTGCTATAGTCACATAAACGCACATTATGGATATCAAAAACATTTGTATCTGTTTTTGAGCAAATCTGGCAGCATAATACATAAATCAAGTATTATGAGTCTGTCAGTAGGCATGTTCTATTTATTTATTTCCCTGCTGTGGCTTCAGATTATTGTACACTTTTGGTGTGTGCATTCATCCTGCAAGAAGAGGGCTTTATACCATGAGAAATGGTAACCAGCCTGATTTTGTCAGCTCAACAAAAAGATCAGCGATTGAGGGACTTTTGTTTAAAAAGCCGTTTCTCCCTGCTGTCTCTCTCATTCTTTGTGTGTGCCGAAACAGTGCTGCAGATTTCACACCTGCTATTCCTCGGTGTTACATTTCAGAAGCAGTATCCCCTGCAGCAGTGGTCAGTCCGCTGTGATAAATCAGGCGCTGAGGGGTATTTATATACATTTCCATACCCTCATCTCATTTTGCGCCTCTAAACAGAAAACAGAAAAGGCATATTGCATGAAGCAAAACACGCAATTGTTAGTGGTGTGCAAAACCTGCGGGTTTGTCCTTCTGTATTGAATAACCAGACTATTTGACGGTTTAGCCCCTATAAAATGGCTGTAAATCTTCTACAGCCATGCTAGCTGCCCCGTGAGGCTGTAATGCTCATTGTACAGAAAAACAAACTTGTAGACAAATTTGTTTCTAATTTGTACTATGAAAAAGTACTTGACCGTCTGACATTGGGAATCCCGAGAGCCACTCTGCTCGTGTTGCTAAAAATATTGAGTTTTCACACCAGACATTTCAGCCCTCTTGTTCAGTGACTATTGAATGGACATTAGCCTGGAGAACTTGGCAGGATGCTGGATGGTCGCCAGCTCCAATCCTAAAAGCAGTCAGAAAAGTAAATGAGAATGCTCTCTGAGTAATAACCATAGAAATCATATGTTAAAGTTGCCTTAAGCAAGGTGCTTAATCCCTGACTGCTACAAAAAAAAGCTGCTTAGTTGCAGGACACAGGAGATGACTCTGGTTACTCTAAGCAGCCGTTGGGTGTGATGCGTGTAACAGTTTAAATTCTTCCAGGAGACCGGAGCTCAAGCAAGCTTGGGTGTTCAGCGGAAATCCCTGATCAAAAATGAGAAAATGATGATGAATGATGTACCAAAGATTAGTGCTGGTGGTACTCTCTTGGAGCAATGTTATCTCAACTAAAATATAGGTAACGTTTCCTCAACGAGCACTTGGGGCTCCTACTTTAAAATGTGCATAAAGAACTTTAGATGCTCAATGAAAATTGATCCAAGATATTGTCCTTAATAAAGGGGTACAAATACATATTTATAAGAAACACAATTGAGTTAGTTTGGATACAAAATGTTCACTAAGTGTGAGCAAGGGCCACTCATCCTGGATTGTAGCTGCACTGAAGGAGAGAACAGAGTTGTTGAGTTTGCACATATGCAAAATCTCTCAAATGGAATTGCAGTGTCTTATCAAATCAATTCTTCTTCTCAAAATGCTTTTCCAGATCTGCCAGGCTGTTAACTCCGTAGGTAAGTTGGTTGTTGGCCTGCTCTTCTGGCCATGTGTCAGGGTTTAGCACTCTCTTAAGTAAGCCATCTGGCTTTGGCTTCATCTTGAGGGCCTCCAGTCTGGTTACCGATTTTTTTTTTCAACTCTGAGGTGGCTTGGGGACGGATCCGATCGTTCCTCTGCAGTGGGAGGCAAAAGCTTTGTTTATACTCACCTTGGCGCCATAACGCGAGCCTCCGCAGACGGCGCCCGAGCTCTGAGCATGTACAGAGGCGTTTATGCTCAATGCGATGCATTATTCTCCTAAACCCAGAGGGCATATGAACAAAACAAACTGTGAATAAGAAAGAAAAGACAACGAGTGTAACCCATACATACGTATGCCTATAGACTGTAGCTGTCACCCCCAAAAAGTAAACTAACTGAATTAACAACTAACGAAAGTAAACCATGCCAAGGAGGGATTGTAATTATCTGCAAGCTCATTTCTCATATTCATAGACTACTTCATTGCCTTCATACAAGTCCTGCATAATAAGGAAACAAAGGTTGATCCTGTAAACAATTTGATTTGTCTGGCAAAATATATGCTCAAATGAAGATTTTGAAGCCCTCCTGTCTCCAAAGCATTGAAAAGCAAATTGGCCTTCTTTGTAGATGTAAATAGTGCTTATATCAGTCAACTATTTGTGACAGTCACATGTATAAACTACTAGATAGCTAGCACCTCAGGTCACAAAGAAAGAGGTAAAATGTGCAGAAAAATGAAAAAGCTTTTCATTTCCTTCTTTAATTGTAATTAAATATAATACGTATCCTAAAGTTACTTTGACAACTTTGTTGAGTGGTCATGAAACAGTATACATGTAATACTGATGACCATATATCACCTACATAAGTAATTAAGAAGTGAAAAGATTGGCAACAGTCATTCTTGATGATTGTGGGATTTTGTGCAAAATCTTTTGAAATCACGCAGGTTCACCAGAAACTCCTCTATCTCAGACTCCACAAATACTATTTTTAACTTAAAAATGTTACACTAAAAAAACAATGTTACTGTTCATTGGATTTTCGTTTTCCAAAAGCGGCACATACACAATTTTACAAATTTGTGTTTGAGATATAACTGTGCCCATTGATCAAAAAGCTCCAGATAATGTTGTTCTCCGTTCCGCTGCCGGCTTTCTTCTAACGCGTCTGCAATTTGTCCAGTCATTTCTGCACACCCTCGTATGTTGGATTTATATTATTCTTATATGAGGTAATAAGGCAGACTCTTCTTTCGCAGTATGATATGCAATATTACATTTTATTTTCAGCCGCCACGAGAATGTATTACCCACAGTAGAGTGACTTGTATTGCCTCCAGGGGCTTCAGTTGAAGTTACTTCGTCGCCTTCCTCTTCCATCTGTCGACTGTTTCATTCTAATCTTTAGTTTCTGTCTCACTCTGTCTTTTGAAATAATGACTTATAGGCTTCATACTTTGTGTATCCACTTAGCTCACCCTTGACGTTTGATTAGCTCTGGCCAAAGGCATTATATTTTGGGATTTTTCCGTTCGTCCCGGTTCGTGGTTTTTATTTCACAGGAAAGGATTCCTTCATATTAGACACACACGTTGGCTTTGACTGTGAGGAACAGATCGGATTGTGGCGGTCAAATGTCAAGGTCACTTTGACCTCACATCCGTCCCATTCTTATGAACTCCATATATTAGGAACGCCTAATTGATGTAAGCAGCAACATGACTGGTTGGCAGAAGCGTGCAACCACAAGACAGTAATTGTAGTCGGAAAAAGTGATGTTTTTATGTTGAAAAGAAATATAGATTTTTGTAATACTCGACATGACAAAAAAAAAGGTAATAAAACCCTAAAGACAAACAAATATTTGAGTTGCATAATGGTTGTGTAATATGTTAAATTTTCTTGAAAAGAGCATGCGTGACGTTGTGGGTGAGCAGATGGCGAGGAGCCTATTTTAGACTCTTTACTTCCCATGTGTCACCTACTAGAATATAATAATCACTCAATAGAAATGTGACAAATGTCTTCCTTGCCATGCAGTACACTTAAAATCTGTGCAGCATAACATTTCTAGACCGAGATATACAGGTGTGCATCTCTGCAAGGTGAGTTGGAGACCTCGACATTTTATGACTCAAACGAAATAGTATTTATGAACTCTAGTGAGGACTTGTCTTCATGAAGCCTTTTATAGACCCCTTTTTATGACTTAGTGGATATCATATATTTGTTTGGAACAGGGGGAAATCGTAATGTCCCTTTTGGCTAAGCATTAGGGCGTTATCCACAAATGCCTCACTTATCGAATGTAAAATATGATAAAGTGTTCACATCTAGTTTCGTGTCATGTTTTTAAGTATGTGGACAGTATGTAAACCTGAAAACAAATGAGGCATTCTTGTGAGTCTCTGAAACTGTATTGCTTAGGTTTTACAATGAAAAATGCATTCTGCATGACACCTTTAGCTGAGATCATAGCAAGAAAAATAAAGATTTTGTTGCCATAATCCCATCAGTGTGGATCTTACAGTTTCATAAACCAGAATTTCTCTCTGATTCTCAGAGGATCCAAGACTATGTTGCAGTAAATCCTCTGAGATACATAGAGAAGTATTGGCTGAGTCAACGGATGCACACCAACACACGGCACACATATAGTACAGACACACTATCATTTTAACTGACCGCAACTGAGGTTTTTCAACCTATATGATAGATTGTTTATTTTATCCTCAAGCGGTTTTGGACCTTTATTTTTTGGTCTGCTCTACAAAAGGGCATAGCCACCAGGGACAACACTGCCTCCTTTAATCCACCAAGTTCTAAATCTCCAGTATGATTCCAGTCTCGAAGAACAATACACCCTTGAGCTTAGGGAGAACTGAGAGGGATATAGAGAGACGGGGGACGATAGAAATGGGAATAGAGAACTTCTGAAGGGAGTTGAGAACGTGAACTAAATCCTTTGTGAATACAGAATATAGTGTTGAGAAATTGCATCACAAGGTTCAGTGGACGTTTTTTTTGGCCCAGAAGTAGTATTTTGCTATTGTAACACTTGTGCAAAAGTTTTTTGTTCATTCTATTGATGTTGAATTGCATCAGTCCATTGCATACCTTCATATCTAAGCTTCATGTTAATAAGCACCATAGTCAATAGATGTTTGGGGGTTTGAAAATATGGTATAATCCACCTGCTTTGGAGATTCTTTTTTAAAAGGTCATCAAATGTAATTGTGCCTTTAGGATACTATTGAAAGAGACTAGAGCTAAATAACGATAACAGAGATATGAGCTTAAAGAAACAGTTAGCAGAGAGACCGTGTGAAAGCATGGTAGGGGTGAGCATCTCAGAGTTGGGTGGAAAAAGAAGCAAAATGCTTCCATACATTAGCTTTTAAGCCAAGGGGTGCATTGTATCCATATGCTGCTTTAGCCTAGTTTAGAACATAAACAAGGCTGGTTTATTAGGTCATAACGTTGAAAATGGAGTTTTACATTTCCGATTGAGTTTTCTGCATCGAGTCGTAATCGTTTAGGGGAGAATCGCGATGCATCTAAGAATCAATTTCCTCCCCCCCATCCCTACTTAAGATGGGAAAAAAATCTTAACACATGAAGTGCAACAGCAACGTTGCACTACATGTGGCAGTCTTCTATGGAAAAGGACGGGAATCCCTTTAAACCCACCATCCCACCTGAATCAAGGAAGACTCCCTGTGGGTCCATTGAACAAGAAGAAAAGATAAAAAAGGCCATCTTGCTTCTGACAAGGAAAAATGTCCTGGGTTCAAATGAACATCCACTAAAAATTCCTCCCCCAGGCACTTTAGCTTGATATTTGCTGGGAAAACTTTCAGGCTCAAAACCCTGTCCTTGACCTCCTACTAATATCTCTTTTAGCAAAGAATACCTTCATTTGATCATGGTGCCTGTGTGTAGCACGATACAAACAGTATAGATGTCCTGATAATATTTTGGCAGAAGAGGAAAACATATTCTGCTTATGAATTAGTGAAAACATTCATATTCAAATGTTTTACAGAGTAGGTCTGCACTCATGTCAAGTCAATTATATTTATATAACCTAATATCGCAGTTTTAGTTCACATTTTTTGGGGGGCCTTGTTGCTTTGTATTGGAAAGATAAACAGGAAAGGGGGAGAGAACAAGCAGCAGTCGGATTTGAATCCAGGCCGCAGCAGTAAGGACTCGGGAAGCCCAGCCTACCGGGTGAACTACTGGGGCGTGTGGCTGTGTTATCGCAGCTTGTATACAAGGCTCCAGTTTATTTTTTATTCACCATTCTACCCAAAACAAATTCAACCGATCTGAAGTGACTTTAAACCATCAAAAGTTATAAAATGTATCATTCTGTAATTAGGAATTTGCAGTTTATATTATGTATTAAAAGATGCTTAGAGCGAGTATTAGTATGTTAAACAGGTATACATAAACAGTTATTAATGTTAAACATAATTCTCTGTCATAGTTATTTAATATTGTTGTGAAAAAATCTCCTTCAAACAACTGTATTTAATAAAGTGTCTTACCAAAGAGTACTTATTACAAGATTGTATTTGAACACATGACAATGTTATAATTTGCCGAACCACTACTCTTGAGTGACTACGTTTCTGGCCCTGCATGTTGTCAGGGACATACTCTGTGTACTCTGCTATTGATATGGTCAGAACCAACAGTGCATTGACTGTAGTTGGGTTAGGAGGATCAACAAATACGGCTAGAACGTATCCTGCATCTCATCAGGTTATTCAGTAATGAACCCAACAAACTGTGGCTACATTCAAATCGCCTCATTACTCCCAGTAGATCACAGCCTTATTATTGCCTAACATGTCAGAGTAAATATATGACATATGTGATTCCAATATAGTATAGTGAACTGTAAAGTGGCATCAACTTGGTTCATTCCGTGTAGCCAGTGAGCGGAAATATAAAGAGAGAAAGAGAGACTTCGTTGAGCCGAGTCGTATACGGCGTTTGGCTGTTGTAAAGAGCTGTTGAGGCATTTGTATAAATTATTCAATCTTAATCCTCATTTGGAAATACAACAAACCTTCAATGTTGGCAATAGGCCTTGAGAGCGATGCGGTTCGAGAGCAAGAATGGGGCAGCGATGCCATTATAATATTCTCGCCGGAGCCTTTTCTAAATCTGCAACAGCACTGAATAATGAAAATGCCTTTACCCAACAGATTCATTCACTCTTTAAACAGCAGAGAAATGTGTGGAGGAGGTAGAATACCTGATGGTGATTTGAATTTGCCACTGAATAAAAGGTAGCGCCCGGCTGTAAAACACCTGGGCGTGTATTTCAGGTCTGTTTTGTCCTGCTCAGATTGTATGTCAACCTGCATATGAATTTGCACGTTTGTCCAGGCGGGAATATCAGTGTTTTCAATACACTTTTTGAATGCATATAGGAGTGTGTGAGTGTGTGTTTTTTGTATGCATGAGATGTTGTTAAAGACGTTGCATCGCTTCGTGGCTGCGTCTCTGCTATGAAAGTGAATAGTGGGGATGCTTTACTTAAGCATGCCCCCTTTTGGCCCCTGATATGTGCAGGCCTATTTCCGCATAATAGCTCTATCGTGTAGCCAGCTCCCATGGGAGCCTCGTTGCTCGCCTCACTCTACTTTACGAACCCCCTCCTTAGCAGAAGTGTGAAGGGGGAGATGAAGAAGAAAGCAGGGAGTGAGTGTGCTTAACCATGCTGTGATGTGTGAACACTGATGAGGGACAGTTATTATGCAGAGCTTATTATTGTCTCTCTGCATTGGGGGGGATTGTCTGTAGTGTCCGCAGCTATTCATTAAAGCTATGAAATATGACCCGACCCACGATGTGTGTTTGTGTGTGTGTGTGTGTGTGTGTGTGTGTGTGTGTGTGTGTTTTCCCGGAGGCCAAGCCAACAGATCACTGGAGCTCTTGTAGCAACTAGAACTCACATTCACGTTTTAAGACTTGCTGGACACATTGACTTCGTTCTGCTTGTCTGCGCTACCGGTTTTCTTACTTATCGTTAGACACACATGAAAAGAAAGAGGTAAGGACATCGTCTAGTTATGACTTTTTAATGGTCACAGTGGAATAGAAGACTGCTATTCCCTGGATACATCCTTTTTGGAAAGCTTTAAATAAAGAACAGGCTGATATACACCTCCAGCCTGCAATCTTTCCCATGTGACTGTTGCCAGTTTTGCATTCGCTCATCATATTTGTCCTTGTCGTGTTTCTCATATTATGGTCACTGGAATACATTGTTGCATCGGATACTCATTATGCCACACTGCAGTATTATTATATGGAACTGATAAAGCGGACACACTTTATTTAAAATAAGAAATGACCATTGTTTTACCTACGATACCGTCTTTTTAGATTACTTGTGTCCAGCAGAGAGGAACTGTGAACACAACGTTGATTTATCATCTCCTTTAAGTTGACATGGCATTGTGTTACGGGCACCTCGGCAGTGCCAGTCCACACTATACTTGGTCTGCATGAGGACTTGAATCGGCATTACTCCGGCTCAAAAGCCAGGTCTCAACAGACTGAGCTGACCACCTGATGAATTCAAGTCCAATGCTGGTCAAGTGACTTCCAACACATGACACATTGTTCAGTTTTGATTATAGCAGATAGTTTGCACACAGTAATTTCCACAAACAATTATCACCTATGTCGCATCTCAATTTCTTGTCACACCCCCACTGAGAGCAAACATCTAATTATAGAGTTAATCAGGGTTCCTCTATCTTTCAAAAGGTGGTGATGACCTTTTTGCTCATTTCTTTGTGCTGGAAGTGAGCAATTAACTTGTTGTAATTACCAAGTGCTGAGGTCTCGGTATGTTTTGCTTTATTGCAATCTGGTTTGTAGGTCATAGGAATAATGTTTAATTAAGTGGAAAGTGGACATCGAGTGAAATATATACTTCTTTCTTCTGTCCGAGCCCCGACCGGCTCCCACTTCTTATTAAAAATAGGTCAAGGACCCTAAGCCCCAAGGAGCATGGGCTGAGACCTCTCAACTGTTTTGCCCCCAAACCTCATTACCTATCAGCTCACCCGGTACTTCAATATCAAAGCCAACTCCTTCCTCCTTGTCTCTTACCTTTCAGCGCCCTCCCCCCTTCCCAGCCTCGACCGGCCGTCTCCTATCTGAGATGATCTTCAGTTATTAATGCAAGGGGGAGGTTGAGACCCTGCTGCTGCCCCATCTCTGAGACCCATTTCAAATCTTCAGCCTGCTTGGGGCTCAGGCTGATGTGAAAGCGTTCCTATTTCAGTCTCTTTGTATTGCTGTTTATGCATCTGTGCTGCAATCTACAGCTGAATGCAGGTCACAATGTGTTGGTAGAGTGCAGGGAAATATGGCAAGACACCTTACACAGCAGCATGTCTGTGGTTTGTTTGGTGTGTTTTCCAGTGATGATGACAAGGATCATGGGATATGTGAAATAATAGCTGGGTGTATATTTTCTCACAGTGTATCACATTTAAATAGTCTTCTACTTTGTTCAGTGTGCCATTTTTTTTCTCCTAATTTAGCTTTTTGTATTGCTATTTGTCACTGTAATCAATTGTCCTGTATATTAAACATCAAACAATGCATTTTAACATTTCATCTATAAGGACATTCTGTGTGAATACAGCTTCAATGTGTGCTAATATTGAGACTGTATTTTTGCAAATGTTCATCACCAGTCCAAATGACAGGTTTTGGTGGTCATTGTTCATGTGGTTGCTAGGGTAACAGTTGAATCAAATAGGTGCTCACAACTGTGTGTGCATTTGCTGCCCACCGCTTGTCTGCATGACTGTAACTGCGTGATTATTTGAGTGTTTCCCAATGGCTCAAAACCTCTTGAAAGGGTATGAGCTGTATAATTTGTTCAAACAGTAAACCAATTGAATAAGAAGGTCAATGACTGAGTGTTTTGGGATTATGAGGATAGTGATCATACTGACGGATAAGGGCTCCCTTAAGGCAGCTAAGAACAGCCTGTCTGCACAGAGAATGTGTGAAACACGTTTTGCCTGCAGTAGGACAATCATGCACGGTTTTATGCTCACATTCCTTCATGCATGCCGTTCTTTTCCTTGAAATCATTGAGATGTTACGATTAGGGTTTCAAGACAGAAGAAAAAGGTTCACTAAAGCTACGACCACTAAGATCTCGTATCCTTTTTATTGCAGTCCACGGCACCTTTCCGAAAGTGCCTGTATGGCCCACGGGCTTTTTCGGAAAAGCTGCCAGGGTTTAATTGGTGAGCCAATGATTTTCTGTTGTTGGGCCATTGATTTCTATTTGCATAGTTATTTGTTGATGGATACAACGCCAGTGGCAGTCTATTGATCAAGTGTACATTGAAAAGATACAGGGCAGGGGTAAGAGTGAGGTATTAACCTTTTAAATTAGCAGTTGTACACCAATAGTATAGTATTCTTAGTAAAGCCTAGTGTAAATAAGAATGAAGGTTGGTGAAAACATTTATCAGATTGTTGATATTTATATTATCTAAAAGAAAACATCCAGTATTTGTCCTCGCAATCATCTGCAGCACGGCACTCTCAAGCATCCATATTACTCCACACTTCTGTTTGCTGCTACTCTGCCCTCAGAGAAACTCATGATCTATTCTTTGAATTTGTTAACCAATTAAAAATTGTGAGTGTTTGTCAACATTATAGAAACACAACAGTGAGAAAGAAATGCAATACATATTCAATCAGCTCCTTAAGAATTTATGTAGTATCGAGTTCCCTGCTGATTCTAGTTCATGAAAATCATGCAAATGCATGTGGGAATATGTAGTTGTCACACTAGTATCAGTTCAATTTTTACAGTGTTTTTCTAATTTGACCAGTTCAATTTAGATTGTACAAAGGAAACTGAGTTTGGTCAGATTGTGTAGATCTCAAATCAAAGATTTAAAGCATTTTCTGGAAACTGCAACGATAAAGATAATCAGGAAGATCGGCCTATTGAAGTATTGGATTTCACAAGACTGTGTTCGTATTGTAGTCGTACCATTTTCTCCTAATGGTACTGTATCTATGTTACCATGGCATGTTGTACCTTTGTCCAAAGCAGCATGTTTTGGTATCACAGACGCTAAAGAGCTCTTATAATTATTATTACGTTATTTTTAAACCTCGAAGGTGAGACTTGACATTGTACTGGTTCAACAGTCAGGTCACCCCAGTTTTTTAAAGGGTGTTTGTGTTTACTTCTTGGTTTGTGCTGCCTTGCTTTAGATCAATGCGTAGCCAGATTAGCTTTGTTTTACAAGGTTTCTGACTTTGATACATCTCGCCTGCTCCGCCGAGAATTTATCACATAGAGGAGAGCCAGCGCAATCCCACTCAATCCTCTGTCCATGCTAGTACCAATGACAAAGGCTTTAAATGGATTAGTGTAGGTGATTATTGCCATTGTCACCAGTCAATAGCTGTTGGGTGCGTGTTGTGTGGTGCGGCCCAAGAGTGTGCAGTGTGTATGTGTGGGTGAGTGAGTGTACGAGTTGGTGTGTTAACCTAATGAAAACAGCATCCTTGTAAGAGATTTGAAGGCGGCTTCCACACCTGGCCGAATGGGATGTTGTGAAAAATGGAGAGACGTGGAGCGAAGCAAGAGGGGGTGGGGGTCAGTGCAGGGTCGCGAGTAAGGAGGGAGGTGAAAACGATTCACACTACAAACGGCATCAGAGGGTTCCCCCGCAGAGAGCGAAGAAAATTGCCCAGAATGAAGATGGACCGGGAGGAGGGATGGAGGGCGCAAGTAAGGTGGTTGATTGTGGCGTTGATGGGAAGGCGAGGGGGCTATACAACCGTACATTGCAGGAAGTCTCGACCACAGATCAGTCAACTAGGAGGACGGGTGTTGGACAGGACACGAGAGGGAGCTCAGGGAGATGGGTAAAAGATGCAGGCGGGAAGAGAGACTGAGAGAAGGAGAGAGACAGATGGATAGAAGTGTGATGATGGCAGCAGGATATCGACAGGGGAGGAATTGTGTTTCAGGAGCTCACTGCCAGAAATATGTTTCCATCATGCAGATAGTCGGAGAGAAAAAGAGGGAGAGAGGTGAGCAACACAAAGCTATGAATGGCAGGGGGGATAGGAAAGGGTTAGAGAGTCAACTATAAATAGAAAGACCCCTGAGGTGATGATTTTCAGTGGGTTTAAGTGTACAACATTATGTGCAAAACAAGTTGTGTGTGTGTGCTCTCAACTGAAGTGCCTCTGAATATAGTAATGCAGGAATGACTTCTAAAAGCCAGAAATTAGTTAACCTTTTTGCTCTTCTCGAAACATTAAGCACTAATCCACCTTTAGCTTAGTGGTGACGATGTGAAGTCGTGGTGCAGTTTGTTTCAAGCCTCACGTTGGCCTTTCTGACGATTGCATTGTGCTTCCCAATTCATAAAAGCGGTGAGTGTTCATTTGTGAAAATGATGTTGCCGTCAAAACGTGTAGGTATCATAAACGTGTGTTTGTTATCACGTGTGTAGTTATCTGGAGTAAATCATGTGCTGTTGAATGTGTTTCTCTTGAATGTTTGCTGGGATGCTGTTATGATATTGAAAATCTCATCCAGGTTTTAATTTCAAAGAAGGCAGCATATATAATAGTCATATCTTGAAGGTTAGGGGATGTAGTATACACCTTATCTCTCTGTCACAGACACACTTACAAACTCCATCTCTCACTTTTGCTGTGATTCCAAATGCTGTTTGCTTAGCTGTTATTGCCTTCTCATGCAACTCTCAGAGGACAGGCTGCAGCGAGCATCGAGGGCCGCTCTTGTGCGGAGGACTCGTTTAAGCATCGGTTTGCAATCCAACTAACGTTACCTATCTGTTTAATTAGCAAACATCATGCCAAGTGGTGAAGTTTACTACCGAGGAGTACAAGTGAAAGCCAAGGCCGCCGGGGGTACCAGGCGTCACAGCGGGCGAGATCAAAAACAACAACAAAAACATAGCCTCGGCCCACTCCTCCTTTAAATGCAGAAATCTCCAGAGTGGTTGAGCTGCGACTACACAGCATCACAATATGTTCTTCCCACCCGGGCGGATATATTTAGCCAAGTAGTCATATTATGCTTCCAGAAAGCAGGGCGATGACAAATAGGATTTAAAAGGTGTTTCCACTCATAGTTCCCACACTACAAGAAAGATGATTCATAGTTTAGTCTACCACACAAGACACAATGCTGTTGCAGAAGCAGCTATAAGAATGGCTCATGTGTATTGCTGGTAGTGTTATTTTGATATGATTGCTGAAAAATGAGCATGATTTAGCAAACATGGAAAAACAAAGCCAACTGGAGCTAGAGGACATTGTGACTTCAACTACAGCTGATTGACCAGCGAGAAACTAGAGCAAGAATATTGTTCGCCCGTTAAGGCGACACATCACAGAGACATTAAGCACCGTTGCTGCTGGTCACCTGGTGAATGTTGTGTTTTGGAGAAATATACCGGAGCCTTCAGCTGCTAAAATGCTCCAAAATGTTCACCGGCATGTCGCTGACTGTCTGTTTAGTGGCAAGCGGGTTGTGTACAGTCGGCATGTGCAGAGAGCCCAGTATTGGTGATTGTGTCTGTTTTTGAGGCAGCAACATGTTTATGACTTAATGTTTAGGGTGTTAATATACTGTACGTTTCATTTCAGTTTGTGCACTTTCTCCCCTCTACACTATTTTCTTCCTGTCATGTCAGCAAACGCAGGTGGAAACTAATGTCCACCATGCACACAGTTAGATGGTGCCCAAAACAAATACAAGTACAAAGTAATATTCCTGAAAATCTACTATTCATGTTCAGCCGAATACAGGATTTAGCTCCGCCCTTAATGTACAGTCGACTCCTTTCTCATTAGACGTTGCATACTTTTTAAAATATTGATTAGTGCAGCTTTAGGCACATCACAAACCGCAAAAAATGATAAATGTTTCTACATCTGGAGAAATGCGTGTCGCTGCAGGCCAACGGCACCTTGTTTCTTTTTTGATTAATTAAAGTTGGCTCGGTTTGTCAGTAGCCAGTAACGTAGCACTATTAGTGTGTAGCACTGAACTGTTATGGGTGCATCTTAAACTCAGTAGCTAGGAAAGGTCAGTGTCAAGGTCAGTTATTCCATGTTTTGTATTTTGCCACCAGAGGTCATGGAGAATGATCCCATAAATCGATTGAGTGTTTTATTGGCTGCTGTGGGACATGAGCTCCTTCAAAACTACACACTGAACTGCACAATGTTATAAAAAACAAAAAACTTTTCATCGAGATTCACCACTTCTTTGTGCTTCAATAAAAGCCATACTTGAGTGTATTATTATGTTTTTACTCAAGGGTTTAAATTGCTTCCCGTTTTTATGGAAATCATTTGTTCTAATTTCTTTCTGAGAGCGGGTGTCATCTTTACTAAATCTCTTTATGGGCCTAAAATCTTGAAATATGAACTCACAACAACTGAGGAAACATTGAAATATTCCTGGCTTAGCCCCGAGAACGTCATTCTCAAAGGCAGTATGTGTTGTGAGGTTTGAGAAACCATGTGCAATTTAGCATGAAGACAATTTCATACTTCCTGCTACATTTCTCTCTGCCAGCCTGGAGAGGTTAACTGAAAAGCTCCTGGCACATTCTGTTTATAATGTATTCACAGACACAAATGGGGAGTTGGAAAACAATCCTGTTATTTTTCAGAATGTTTGTCAGCCTCCCTTTTTTTCCATTTTCCACTGCATTATTTGCATCATTGTGCATGTTTCTCCATCCTTCTCCCTTTCCCCTCTTCTTACATTTCTCCTTTCTACAGTCACACACAATGATCAGGTTCGCACCCACTTTAAAATGATGTGAATGCTTGGGTGGAACCTGTTAGAGTTTGTCTAAGTTCAAAACCTTCAGCAGGAGCTTCTTATTGAGGGCAAGACACACATAGTCTCTTTCCTTTTGGCCTGTAGTTCTACTTCATGGACATCTACATCTTGAAAAATCTTCATTAGAGACAACACGCAGTACGAAAAACCCAGTTAGTTCTAACCACTTTTTAATTTACCTCACATCCTTGGTAATTGCATTTCCTCGAGCTCATTTGTGCAATCTGGCCAATAGCATGCCATTTTCTCAGAGTTTTAAAACATTTTCATGCGTCATTCATTTCATTTTGCTCAGTCATGGTGGAGCTTATTGGTGCCGATGATAACATTACTTCCTCCCCAAATTAATTTAAAGAAAAATGCTGTTGCTGCTCTTAGTTATATGGATGATTTACCGTGCGTAAATTGCTGACCTTGTTTCATGATATATCATTATAATAATAAAAATTGACCATTGCCACTGCAATCCATAGGAAGATGTTTGGTCTTTCAAAAGACCTTTTAGTTTTCTTATTAAAATGAAATCCACACATGCTAATTGACAGAGCTCTACACTAAAGCATATCATGTTTTTAAGTGTAGCTTTTAAATGTGTTTAAATTGCTATAATGATTATAAAGTGTTAAAATTCTGTTTTACCTCTTGAAGTTGCTACTCGTTGAGTGTCGTTACATGTGTAGCAGTTCTGATCACACAAAACAACGGCCATCATCGGGAGTCAAAACAGTGCCAATGAACTCTTACCCCCTGGAGTACACGTCTACATCACTTGTATCTTGGGTTTCACTCAAACATGTTTACTTGATTCTTACTGAATATACCTGTATTCACCCTATGTCTGCCTATGTCTGTTCAGATGCTGGAGGATGTAGTGGAGGGCCATGTTGACAGCGTCATCTACAGACCTGTTGGCTCTGTTGGCAAACTGCAGGGGGCCCAGGAGTGGGCCAGTGATGGTTTTGAGGTGGGACAGGACTAGGCGTTCAAAGGACTTCATGACCACAGAGGTCAGGGCGACGAGCCTGTAGTCATTGAGTCCTGTGATCCTAAGTTTTTTGGGGACGGGAATGATGGCGGATGATGTGGCATGTCTCCAGGGAGGTGTTGAAGATGTCCGTGAACACCAGAGACAGCTGTATTTTGACTCTGTGTACAAGTCCTTGTCCCCACTCCTAAATACCCGATCCTTTTGCAACCTTAGCTTTCTGAGTTCCGCTGTAGACCAGGGTTTATCATTGTTGTAACTCACCCTGGTGCTGGTTGGAACACAGCTGTCCTCACAGAAGCG
Source organism: Taurulus bubalis (assembly GCF_910589615.1). Lineage (NCBI taxonomy): Eukaryota > Metazoa > Chordata > Actinopteri > Perciformes > Cottidae > Taurulus > Taurulus bubalis. Next base: position 7,823,329 of record NC_136608.1, on the reverse strand, counting down.
GATGCAGGAAGTTACAGCCTCTGTGTACTCATCCAGACTGTTAGTAGCAGTCCTGAAGACATCCCAGTCTATACAGTCCAAGCACGCTCAAAGATCCTCCAGAGCCTCACTGGCCCGCAGAGCTTTAGTTTCTGCCTGTATGAGGGACTCAGATGCACCATGACGTGGTCAGAGTGACCCAGTGCAGCACGAGGGACGGCGGGGTAGTCACTCCAGATATCCAAATGTATGTGTACAAGCTTTTCATTTCCATATCCCCTTTAACACCTAGGAGCACAACAACCTCTCCTGTCATGTCTTCTCTGTATTTGTCTCGTTTTCAAATGATTATTGTTCATGTGATTCTCAAAATGCTGCTCTTTTTTTTGGGGCCACAGCCGCACAACAAGACATTATTTGAGGATCTGAATGAAATGAAGCCTGACAACCAGTCAGAGCGTCGGGCTGCCTGGCCAGAGGGCCCTCACACCCGGCTGAGCTCAGTGAACGGACAATTGAACACAGCGATCGCTTGTCCTCACACATTGTACTCGCACATAAACAAAGACACAAGCAAGCATAACATGCCTGGCCCTGGTTTTTATGTGTGCACGTTGAGGCTAATTAAACGCCATGTGCGTGTACGCAGCGACGGTAAACTTTATGAAACAATCTGTTTAGCTGTTAACACGTTCCAAAAACAAACCAATCCATCAATTTAATAAAGCAAAATGAGGAGATAGAGGAGTGAGAGACAACCAGAGGTTCGGACTCAGACACCACTGTTGATGGAAGTGACTGAGCCAGTGTCGTTGACTAAAACAAATGGTCCAAGAAGTACTAAGATCTTTAACTTAAGTAAAATTACTGACTGCACAATTTAAGAACACTTTTTTACAAGTAAAAGCCCGGCCTCCAATTCTTACTAAATTAAAGGTATAACTATGTAATCAAGACAATTTACTTAAAATATACAAGTAAAAGTATCCATGATGCAGCTGAATGGGCTCTATAGTTGTTACAATATCGTATATTATAATATTAAAGTATTGCTCCAGTTACATGTAAGGTACATTTTAATGTTGTTGCTGAAGTAAATAAAGCTAGTATGTTTTAACTGTTATACCGTTGTTTGGTTTAATTAACTGGATATGAATGCATTGTATTTCATACTAATTAGTAATACATTTAGTGAAGTACAATGTACACTATGTCCCTCTGAAATGTAGGGGAGTAGAAATTATGTAGGGGAGTAGAAAGTAGCATAAAAATTGTACTTGAGTACATTACTTTAGTAAATGTACTTAGTTACTTTCCACCACCCATTAATACCATGCTGTACAATAAAGGGGTTACTGAGAAAGGTGGTAGTACCAGTGTTACCAGTGGAAAAAGGAGCACTGCATTTACTTTCAATATAATCAGCATTTTGAATATCCCACTGGAAACCCATCATGTACCAACAACACACACAAAAACACACACACACACACACACACACACACACACACACACACACACACACACCTGACTGGTTGTGGAAGCTTCTACAGCAGCTCCCCACGCCTACTCAAAGAAATGAGTCAACCTTACATTTGTGTCATCGTTCAGCAGTCTAAAAATACCTCATTACAGATAAGATATTATACCCTACATAAGTGTTTTCACATTATGCAAAGAGAACGCATGCAAAAACAGGAACAGTTGTTAAGCTTTTTGTCAATTTAACATAGAACACATTTGTATGAAATTCTCCAAACAAAAAAGTTTGACTCAAAGCGACTTGACAAGTGTATCTACTGCATGAAAAGTTGAGGACAGTATGGCTTCATCCCACAGCTCCTCACCAGCAGGGTTTCTGAGCTGTCAGAAGGATAACAACGTAAGGAAGGTCACACTTTATAATGTTACCTGTCAGCCAGCCAATACAGAATCACCCCGGATGAAATTTAATTAGCTTGAAACAGGCGGCAGGGAGGGAGGCGACATTAAAGGAATTGAACGTTAACCAGCTTTTAATCCTCTCCTGGCGAGAGAATAGAAGAAAAGAGGAAAAAACGCTCTCTATCGAACAGTCGTGTCTTTGATGGAGGTGGAATTCTTTTAAAGTGATATGCAGTATAATTAGTAATGCGCATGTGTTTACAAGATAAATAAACCATCCTCACTTGCTTTGATGCGTAATGGAAGCATCCTTAGAAATCACAGGCTGGCTTTGTGCTGGAGGAAGCTGGAAAAGCTTTTTGTGTTTCTAGCACATTGGGATGCAATTGTATTTGTGTTTTACTCACCTACGAGTCAATCACAGTATAAAATACATCAGCATTTGAGCAAGGTTTATGGATGTATGACACTTTATTGCAGCATGTTGAAGTTGGGGTGGCAGTACTTTTTCTTGAGAGAGGCCTGGGTTTGAAGATTGTGAACGCAAGCGCCCACGCTTCAGTATCCCTGAGCAAGAAACTGAAATCCTACAATATCAAGGTCTGCTTTTTCAGTCAGTCAGTCTTAGTTTAAATCCTCCTTTCATATCCTTAAGGTCCTAATATTTTCACTGTGCACCTATTGTGTAAATATACATATTGCTCAAAGGTTTTCATATTCCAATATGTTTCTCGTCTTTGTCCTTCAAAAAAAACAATCATCACTCAAGGTGAAAGCTGTTTGGTGAGACCATGAGATCTTTAACCGCTGTCATTCTGTTCAGCTTAACATCAGCATTGCCTCACTATAATGTGGCTTGCTTAATAAAATAACATTACAAACAGACTGTGATCATCTTCATAACATTATTAACTGTTGTGTAAGTGCAGCCTTTCTTATATTTTTGGCCTTGTTATTTTGCATAAAAACTGAGATGTGTATGATAACACAGTATTACAAGAATACATGTTTTAGCTATCGTACAAGACCGCTCTGTGAAATTATTTAGATTAGTGATGATACAGACGGATTTTGCTAAGCACATAATTGAGTCCAGATCGTCATTGTCTTAAACCTCCAATAGACAGAACAGCTGTATTTAAATGCATGCATTGCATCAGCCTAATAAGTCCAGTTATGCTAAAGATCCTTCATTCTTTGTAGTTTGTTGTCCCATGGGAAATGTTTGGCTAAAAAATACCTTTGCTTTGTATTAATACTTGACAACAAGCCGATACAATGTACCAGCAAATTCCTATTCAGACATTAGTGTTCATTTTCTTTATAAATTAAAGCTTCATTAATCACATTTTTGTCTGCCTGAGACTGAAACAGTCACGGATAGAAAATGCACCACAGTTTCAGTAGTTAATAAACCCTATTATGAGCTACATTAAGCAAACCATAAACCCTTTTCTCAGCAGGCATTTGGACTTGTCATGCCACGAAAAGCGCAGGTGTAAATAATAACACTTACAATGGCTTTGTTCTATTTAAGTGTCTCGGGGAGCAACAGCAGCGATCCAGCATGCACAATACCAGGGTTCTGGAAAAATGATCAGTTCCACCTGTGCTTTTTCTGTTATGATTTGTCACAACGCCTGCTGTCAAAAATGCATATTGCAATTTCAATGTGTCCAAAACTTTGGTTTATAAACAAATACCTGCAAAACTAATCACATTCCTGTCAGCCTCAGGTGTACTTTCTGTTTTGTGATAATTACCAAATGTTAGCATGTTAACAGGCCACATTAAGACAGTGAGCATACTATACCTGCTATACAGTGATTTCTAAAGGTGTACTAATATATCCATCTGCTGAGAAATGTATATGGGACCATAATTTACCAAATTACTGTATTGAAGAAGACTTGAAACTAGCGACTGAGATCCTAAATTATATTTACAATGTATACTGTGGTAATAAGTCAAATGAGTCGGCTCTTTTTCTCATTGGTTTCTATACAATCGGACTTCTCTTTGCAACCAGAAGAGTCGCCCCCTGAAGGCTATGAGACAGATTGCAAGTTCTGCATTGACTTCCCTTTTCAGACTCTGATATTGCTGCCTGCAACCCCATGGGGGCTATATATCATCTGCTGCTGTGCTTGTATATGACTCTGTGTGCTTTGTCAGTTCATTAAGTCCATTAAAAAGAGTGTGACAGCGTCCCGCAGTAATAAGCCCTAAATCATTACTATAGAAGAGGCTTCTTTTCGATCTGTCTCCACCTGTCAGTGATTATTCTTGACATGCGTGTCGATTAGCACTCTAATAACAGTAATATAGCTTATGATCAGATATTTCTTCGTGAGCTCTCTGTGACCCCAAAGAACATACATTCACATCAAAAGCATTGAAGTGCTGCATAAACTTCGTTCAGTCATCATAATTGGATTTTCCCTGTAACCTAACTCTACCTTAACATTTGCATTGTATCTGCTGTTTTTATAATTTCACCACTCAATGGCCAGCTGATTAAAGAGTAACTTGGACCTTTCTTCTGTTTTGACACCCACAACAGTGTTCACATCACTTTCAGTGTGCCAGAGAGTTTTTCACCTTGCCAACAGTCGATGTAAAAGCTGTAAAGAACTGAACATTTGTTAAATCACTCTTCTGTTATATTAATCCCAGGCATTGATTTCTCTGACTCTATCCGAGATAATTGTTCTATGAATGAAATTTAATTTGCCTCATAAACAGAAAGGCGTAATCACTCTATCCAGAGAAAGCTGGTCTCCCTAGTGGGATATAATTTGCCTGGTATCCCTCTTATTAGTCTAAATGTGATCTGGATGCAGTTTAATAACATCAGATTACATAATTTCTAATGTTGAAATGTTCAAACATTTTCCTCTCGCTAATCCCAGACTTTTAGCTTTGTTTGTATAGCAGTTCATCTTTTATCAATTAAACTACAAGAGAAAGCAAAACTACTAATTGCAATACTACGCGAACCACAGCAACGACCCAGTCTCTCTCCGTCTCTGACTATCAGAAGAAATAGAACACACTTCTGTGTTTCAGTTCCTGTTTTTGTGCATAGCCAATCAAAGCTCCTCTTCCTCTAAAATATTCCCTCTGAAGCACTTAGCCTAATTAGAGATCATTTATTTCGAGAACTAATCAGTCCAAGTGTTTTTGTGTCTTCTAAAATAATAACATGAGAAAAAGGCTGTTGCACTAAGTGAGGGTTCAACAGCCCACTCTGCTTACTAAATCTGACTTCTGTGTGTGTGGGTGCGTGTGTGTGGGGTTACTGTTATGCAAACCATAGCATAATTTGATTAGTGGTTAGAATATAATTACTTTGCAAAAGAAGGAACATCGTGAGATTCCTCTTGATCTATCTTAGTAAATATTATCTTGTGTAAGAAGACAAATTGTTGATGCATGCATACAATTTGGCACATGTTTAGATAGTCGGGAGTTGGAGGTAAGCAAACTGATTTCAGAATTTAAGATTTTAATCGGTGTTAATTCTTAAATCAAGTCTTATCCAAGTCAAAATAAAGGCTTTATATCTGTTAGTGGAAAATCCTTTACTGAAAAAAAAAAAAAAGTACCACACTGTGTACAAGTAAAAGTCTGACTTAAGTACATACGTATTAGGGGCAAAAACGTATTTAAAGTATCAGAAGTAAAACAAGTTATTATGCAGATTGCTTCTACCAGACTATTATAGTAGTATATACATTGCATCATTGTATTACAGTAATAAATGCTTTGATGTGTTCACATAATGTATTGTTGTATTAGTCAAAGGAAGATATTAGTAACTACTTAATTTTGTCATATATAAAATGCATAGTATCTTTAAGATTATTCAATGTAAACTCTTAATCTACAAAATAAACTACCGGTATAGCTTCCAAAAAATGCAGTGGAGTCAAAAGTACAATATTTAGTGTAGTGAAGTATAAAGACGCAGGAATTGGAAATATTCAAGTACAAATATGTCAAAAGTACCGATATACTAAAGTTTTGTACTTAAATAAACCTACTTGGTTGCAGTGTCTATGATTAAAAGAAAAGAAAAGAAATGACCAAATTGAATCATTTAGCATGCACTTTAGTGACGGCTCCTGCATTCAGGGACTTCAGACTCACAGATCATGCTAACAGACTGCTTGGCTGTCATGTGTTTTAGATGTTTTCATATTTATATTTCAACCAGAAATTAACACACTCACACACAATGGTCTGGCAGCAAATAGTGTGCAAATGAAATTCACATTACTGTAGGTCACTGAATTCATTTCTGAAATGGCAATTGGTATAATCTCTCAAGGGACTTGTTGTGAGTAGTAGGCCACATTTACCCAGTTACCCTTACACCCCAGTGTAGATTAAGGAATACATTTACCTACTATCAACGCGTCAACTCCAGCCCATTTGTTCACCTTGGACAATATGGATTGAACTGTTTTTGTCTGCAGTTAATTCTCACTGGTGTGAGGCCGGCTGTGAAAACTGCATCAGAGGACGGGCCAAAATATTTTCCTGGAGAACAAACATCCTCCCCTTTGTCCTTTTGTTATATAAAATACTTTCCTTTTGGCTCATTAAGAGAAATTCAGAATTGTTTCCAGCCTTATCCGCATTGATCTGAACCAGAGGACTCGGTTGTGCAATTCAAAGATGACCTTGATCTGCAGGCTAGTGCTGTACAAAACACATTTGAGAAGTTTGTCCAAAAATTAAGTATTCTGCCACACGCTGGAAGTCTTAAAATCTATTCAGTTATAACTTTAATATTGCAAGAGAGCTAAGGTCAGTGGAGTGAAGCTGGGCTTTGAGTTCTTTGTGAAGAGGAAGCTCAAGATCTGTCTTATGTCATGCATTTATTACTGAAGACACAATATTGAGGCTGCTGCACACGCTGTTATAAGAATACAGCATTCACAGAGTCATCTATCAACAGCAAAGCATCAGCATTGAAACGCTGCTCCTCAGTACTAAATTGCTCCAGCTGTCTCTCTCTCTCTCAGAACGACCTTGCGGAAGACGACTCTCCTCTTTAACCCAGCGATGTGTAGCTGGCTCAGCGCTCTCTCTCCCACACCTTGTCCCCATTGTTGCTGATCTTATCGTTCAGCCTATCAGAGGACTAATGACCCCGGCAATCGGTGCTGACCTGTCGGAGGAAGTGTAGCTGCCAAAGTGAAGGAAGGAGAGTCCATTAAAAGATTAATGCAAGGAAGTGGACACTGTCCTTATGGACCTGTGGAGCACTTCAGCAGGAGTGGAGAGTTTGATTTATAGTGGTGAAGCGACTTGCTTTGTCAAGAACGACTGACTGCGGTGCTGTTTGTTTTCGATTTTATATGAAGGGAAGAATCATACTAAGATGCTAATCTTTATACACTTCCCTTGTGATTGTCATTGCAGCTTTTGCGGTTAAAGGTTTCATTGGAAATAAGTGAATCCCTCCTGTTTGCCCTGGCATTACTCAGCAGAATCTTTGCTTTGGAGCAAAGTCAACACCAGGGTCTGACAGGCCTATTAACCCATGTTGTTCAGAGAACACACTGCCCTGTTTATCATTCAACATGCAGCAATTAAGCATTTAATATTTATTTGATCAAAGCGTGGAGTGGCATGGACCTTACAAACCTGCCTCAATTATTCATGCGTATGGCATAATGTTGGCATTTGTGCAAGGGGAAAAAAGTTTCCTATTCTATACTTTTAGTAAAGATTTGCTGTCAAGCTTGATGAGCCTTGTTTCCTTGGCTCCTTTAGTGAGGACCTGAACTTTTATAATGGGCACAAACAATGCATGGGTACTGTCAGAGCTGGCTCACCGCTGAGAGGGAAACAGAGGGAGAGAAATTATTCTTCACTTTTGATTGTCAGGTTTGTGTCTCTCTGTGTTGTTGACATCCATTTCTAAGTCTGGTTTAAACAGTTTCTAGCAATGCATGCAACTGGATCTGCATTGTTTTTGTGGGGGGTTGTGCTTTAACTACAGGCAAAACCACAGGGAAACCAAACTGTTGTTGTAGAAGTAAAGTAGTTGCATCTTGTCATACACACAGGGGACTCACACATCTATATGGAGAGTCTAGTAGTCACTTACAGACTAAAAAGCTATGTTGGGCATCCACAAGTTCTCACTTAAATCACTATCGAGTTGACATCCTTAATAGAAAATTGCAGCCTCTGAAGGTTGGCATCGAGAATGAGGGTAATCCACTTCACATTCCTCCTCTTTCATTCTCCTCCTCCAGTTCATCGTATCCAGGTTAAATGTTAATTGGACAAAATCCCAGACCTTATTTGTTTTAATGGCTGTACTTCTCATTTTCTCTCTCACCGCTGCAATCGTTACACATACTGTAGAGTTTTAGAGGAGATGGATGTAAATGATTTCGCAAACACAGCTTGGCTTGCTCTTGGAAGACTCACTGTGAAGAGTCCTCAATGAATCATAATGGGCTTTCTTACCAGTATTTGCGCCATTAGCCAGTGATGACTTTGCATCTTATCCTGACTGAGATGAACAAGGCTAGCATGCCAAATGACAACAAATAATAAAACACACAACGCCCGTGCTCAACAGCTCGTCAGGTGGTGACTACACAATACAAGACCAGCGTGCGGCGTTGCTGAGTTGGTCAGCACTAAAGATAACATGCCGATTATTTTAACAGCAGCATTAAACCTGTATGCACTGCTTTTGTTTTAGCCACTTGGGAGCAGTGGAAACGAGCTGTATATGTAACAATGTCATATCACATTTTAAGTGGATGTCGGGAAACTGCCAGCAAACGGGTGCATTTACACATCCAGCAGTTAAAGAGTAACATTAGCATTCATTTTGAGTTTCCTTTTTAGCTCTGGTCTGGTCTTCACTCACTCCAAAGAGAAATGTCTGGCTCTTCGGCTGCTAAGTGCACCGCTATGTTGGCCAGCTAGTTGCTAACTTTGTCTGCGTGCCACTTGGTGCCCCTTTCGCATTGCACACAGTCATTTGCTCCATTGTTACGATTCAAATACTGTTGATTATAATAGCTTTGACCTTGTCACATTATCTTTTTGTAATCTGAACAATAGCCTTGAATCCTCATGAAGCAGGATAAGTGACTACACTGACATCAAACATAAAATAACTTGCAACAATTATTTCTCTTAAATAATAGATAAAAATGATAATTGAGCATTGACATTTAAAATGATCTTTGTGATTTAGTCATGATTGACGTAAGTATCATTACCTAAAGGTATGTTCCTTTACAAAACTGAATAATCTTTCATAGCTACCTGAACAAAATCTGTATTAAAAACTGAGTAATTATTCGTAATGCTATTTGTTGCAGTATCTTGAGCACTTCAATTACAAAATGTGGCAGTGACATCGCAGGGAATATAATTGTTTCATATTAAGTGAGTCAGGTGGAACGTATTTAAAATGAGTCTCAACCCTTCCAGAGACCTAATTTGCGTATGTTTAATGATCATGATAATAACACAATCACTAATTTGAAGTGCTATATTACATTTTTTCAATTACAATATTGCAACACAGAAAGCGTGACGGGTTCAAACGGATGCTTAAAAAACAAAATCATTGTAATGCACATTGTTTTCTTTCTCTGGCCCTGGAGAGACGGCCTTCACGTACTATTCAAATGGAGACAGAGGGGTCAACTCATTACACAAAAATGAAAATCACCAGCACAAATGTCACTTTCCTTTGTCTTTCATCTCAGACATGCTACTAGATTACACAGCCATCACCTCAGGGAGGAAGTCAGTGTCAGGAAAATATACAAAAAAAAATGAATTGGGTTGTTTGTGTGTGAGAGACATTTGCACACAACATATATTTTTGTACTGAGTACTGTAGGTCAGAGTAGACGGTTGCAGTCTTAGTGACATTTTCTTTTAACCTAATTCTCCACTGCTGTTAACATACACACTGGAGAGTGACACCAGCAAAGATTGTCAGACAAAAGCAATTTGATTTGATCTATACAATCTGATCTCTAAAATAGATGGCAGAAATAACTCAAGATTTAGAATAACACTTGGCAGCTCTGAAGCTTTTCATAACTGAAAGTGATGAACCCAATATTCCATTTTTTTGTAGAAAACTCTCAAAAATATAAACCAAATATACTGATGGCCAACAGTGGATATATTGAATTGGGTTTCTGTGGTTGTTTTGATCATTTGTACTTAAAGACCTTGTCACTCATGGAATTAAAATGTGTAATAACTATATTGTGTCAGCTTTTTGTACTGTTCAAAGAAAACTTTAAAGGGTTACTCTAGTGATTTAGCAGAGCACTCTCATTAAGTTGAAGGACTCACAACAGACAGATTGAAAGGACGAATGGTCATAACAAAAACAACAGAGATGTCAGACTTTAAGTTGCTCATTTGACTACAAGGTCCTACAATTCCCATATTGCAACTCAATGGCGTCTTTTGTGAAACCTTCTCTACCTTGTAAATAAGTACATGGCAAGTTCTATCTCAGGTATCTTAAAGGGAAATGTAAAGCTGACACATAAAAACATACTAATAATAATAATAAGAAAATAGTTTTTGGACGGGCAGCTTAAAGGTGGGAAGTAAGTGGCAAGCAGAGAATAAAAATACAAGAGGTCAAGGATTCACTCGTTCTGGAGTGTGGTCAAAAGTGCTTAAAGCTTTATGCTTCAACAGGATTGTGAGGCAAGATACCTCAAGCCTCACTGGCTCATGTTGCGTACAGCATAATGATTGGTTGGCGCGGTATTTTATATGCAGCATGGATAATTAAACCGGTGGATACTGTTCCGGAATCGATATGAGCCCAGTGACATAAAGCATTACCACTGAACCACTCTGTGTATGTGTGTCCACACGAGTGTGCAGGAGATAAAGTGAGAGTCGGAGAGTGAGAGAGTGAAAAAGAGAGAGAGAGAGAGAGAGAGAGAGAGAGAGAGAGAGAGAGAGAGAGAGAGAGAGAGAGGGCAGGGAACATAAGAGGCGGGGAGCGAGGGACAGAGTGGGCAGCACAAATTGCGAGCTGGATTTTTATTATGACAGATGAGATGGGTTATTGGAATCTAGGCAAGGCTCTTTGACTGTGGATGCCATTACAGGACACGGCTGCTTTTAAATCTGGGTCACCTATTGACTTAACCTCACATTGGGCATCAGCAGGGCCTCATTGCCGTGTAATTATGCCTGGAATAAATAGGGCATTTGACTTGTGGCACTACACCACATAGCGTCTGGTATAATGGACAGTGTGGAATTCATTTGTTCTCTTCTGTTCTTTCCTAATCCCTCCTCTCAACCTCTATTAACTCGCTACATTTTTCATTTATTCCCCTGATCCCCCCCGCTACCCTTTGGTTTTCAAGCCATCATTGTTTCCGTCGTTTTTTTGTGCCCTGCTTTATCTCATTCCCTGCTGTCCTTGAGCAGAAGGAACTGAGGGTCACGCGAGCCTTCGGAAGGAATGCACATTAAGAAAGAGTTGTTAGCAAAACACTGTTCGAGCTGTAACGCAGGGAAAGATGAAATTAAAGACAATCCCCGTTCTGTGAATTTAACCACCGCAGCCCAATTAGGGAGCATACATATTCTCTCTTCACTCAAACTCAAAGCCTCCTTATCATCTCGCCTACTGTTCTGGGTGTTTTGAAGATATTTTGGGTGGCCATTTGACTCCATAATGCCGTTCAAACCAGATCTAAGTGCAGCACATTACTGCCTGTAGAAACAGTGCTTCTGGCGCTTTGGCCACACATCAGCTCAAAAGAAGAAAAGAGAAAAAGAACTCTAAGCTGCTAGCGAGTTGTGTTCATACTCATGTGTGTGACTTCCTTTGTGTGTCTTGCTGTGGGGTGACTGGCTCAGTAATCGGTCCGCGAGGCTTTTACCTGACTGCGTGGACTGGGCATCAGTGCACTGCACGTCCTTCTCTTTTACCATCATCTCCAAATGGCCTCATTGGACATTTAGAGCTCATTACCAATACTTTTATAAGTTGTTTCAACTGTCATGAAAAGGATTTCTTCTTTCATTTTTTTTCATTAATTAAACACCAGACTTTTTTTCTTAGTCAAAGTTTGCAAGTTATTTTCATGCACATCACAAAGAGAACAGACGCTCGTTCCTTTGCTTTCATTAGAATTAATTCTGTACAACTTTTAATAAAACACAACCGGGGTTACAGTCCCCACTTCTACCGTCATTGTTTTTAATCTTTGCTAATTAATTTGAAGAAGCCGCGATTAAAATAATGGAATTGTCGGGGAATACATTGTCTGAGGCTTATATGAACACAGTGCAGCTGTTTGAACAGTACATACAAAGGATGTTGAACAATTACATACTTTTGAGTCACTCTGAGAATGTCTTGTTCCAAAGCAAATGCATTTTATTTAAAACGTTGTTCAATATAGTTGAATCCTCTTTAGCAATTATTGGTAGCACTCCTTTTCTCTGTTTACTGCATTCGTTCTGTTGGAGTGGGTTAGTTTAAAAGTGTACAGACTCTATTGGGTTTACTTTACCCGTCATACTGTGGATGATGAGGAATATTGCTTTCAAGTGGCCCAGCAATATGAGACTGTCGATCATGGGTACATATCAAGATAGTCCACAACTGTCAGAGGGTTGATGACCTGATGTAAATATGAGTTATTTTCGTTACATTTGCACGTCGTGCACTAGGTAATTACTCTACAATCATGTTTCAGAGTATTGCAGAAGAAAAAAGCAGAATTGACTGTATTGCTGGAAGGGCTGGAAGCTTGCATTAGCATCACCAGGGTTCCTGTTTTCTCTGAGTTGTGGCATGGCAGTGCTGACAGAAGCGCTAAACAAGCTTATCTTCACTATGATGACATTACATTGCACCTGTGTTGACAGGCCAGATGCTACAGTAAAAAAGAACGACAAAGGCATCTTCGGAGCACAGATGTCTTTGAGTAATAAAAGTTAGAACTTAATTGCAACTACAGATTTTTCCCCCCCTAATAAGCAACTTATTTTGGTCATGAGAATAATGACTGCAAAAGCAAACCAAGGATGGTGTTTCATCATCACAAAACCTTGCCCAGGCTGGAATATCTCAACAATTACGGGAGGGTTTGCTCTGAAATGTTGTATTCATGGTCCCTAGAGGATCAATCCTCCTGACTCTGGTGATTATTTTCTTTTAGCGCCACAGTGAGATTGTGTCTCGACAACTATTATCATGAAATTGGTTTATTTTAACAATTAAGATTATCACTGCATTTTCCATCTTTCACCATCATCACCAGCTACACAATATAGCTTTAGACCAGAATGTTGGTATTCAACCAAATACCCGCTAAGAGACATTCCCATCAGCCTCAACATATACTGCAACTGGCCATATAGGACATTTTTGAAGGCACTAACAATTATGATATTTATTCATAAATAGCTAAACAGAGGTTTTTCTTTTTTTCAGTGCAAGAAAAGTATTGGCCAGGGTAATCCATGTAAGAACTCATTTATTTGTCCAACACCCCTTCGAAGGAAGCATTACTATCAGGATTATTACCGCCAGGATTTCTATTCCAGGACTCTCCTCTCACGCTCAGCGGGCCCATTTTTTTTGTCAGCTCTAAACAGGGTGTTCTGGTCTGCTCCTGGCAGACCGCTAAAAGCTCATTTTGGGTACGGCAAGTCGGAACACATGGAACCTGTGGTAGAAACTCTGAGTGCTCATCTCAGGCTGACAGCAGGCAGTCCCTCAAGCATTACCGTAGTTGGCCGTGACTGATTTCTGTGAGGCAGACAGAGCCACAGGGGGCTAAATGTACTGCTTTGGCTCGTCCGTTTTGATTTGCTCGAGATGTACGGCTGTTTGACATTTTGTCTTTTTGATGCGCTTTCTTTGAAAGGAAAGGTGAGTGGGTTACAAATGGAGCATTATTTTTAGATGTGTGCTTTGAGGTGACCTTGCTACTGGCTGAAGTGCATTGAGTGTTTTCTATTTTGTAAACATGGATAATACAGCCTCAAAATGCTGTAACCTGCATTTAGTTATTCAAAACTTATACTTTTCACAATAACTCAAGGTCTCTGATGCCTACTTTGCTCTCAAAGCACATGAAATGTTTATCCGTGTGCAGGTGCCACCTATTAACAGATGGTAAACAGAGAGACAGATGATGACATGCTGCAAAGATCAGCCTAAACGTGGGGAAAGTACTTGTTGTTCTTATCCAGGCAAAGCCTCAGATATACTTTTGTTTCTTCTATTTGCAGACAATCTCCTGTGTTGACAGTGGCAGAAAAAGTAATGAACTGTACGTGGCTTTTGTCATGGCTTTTGTGCAAAAACCAAAACGATTGCGGGGGAGAATTGAAGCATTTCATTTACTTTATTGTCAGTTTGAGCTATAGCAGAATGTTTACAGTGACAGTCTGCCAATAAGAGAGACATTCAGGCTCGGAGTAAGAATAGCTAGCGCCGGAGACCCTTATGGTGTATGTACACTGCAGAACAGTTGCCAAGGCGACGTTATCAGCCGGTATCCATCATTGGAAGCAACAAATCCAGGCTCTACTATTTATTCTGCTTTCTTAGAAATGGAGGTGACAGATAGTGTGATGGCGAAAGAGAGTACATTATTGATTAACACAAGACCCGACTTGTGCCCTTGTTCGTTCTCCGATGGCAATCCCACAGGCCTTCCAGTGAGCAGAGTGGTGGGCTATCTTGTTCGACGGTGGTTTATGGGGCCTGTCATTGGGATGTGGAGGAGCATGTAGTACAAAGAGAAGGTGAGCCCGGAGACTCCCAAGGGAGGGAGGAGATGTGACAGGTTGGGGTCAGAGGTGACGGGGAGAGAGTATAACAATCTAGGGCTAAGATGCCAGGGTGGAAGGAAGAGAGGGGTAAAGTTTGTGCAAGTTGTTCTGTTTGTGGAGGGTGTAATAGTCGATATAGCGTTATTCCACATAATGATTTACGCCAAGGACATAAAGAAAAAGAGGTGTTTGTCCATGCAATAAGCCTTTTATTGCTTTTTTATTGTTGTCCAAAAACACTGGGAGACATGGTCCTATATTATGATGAACATGGGCACAATATTTTCTTCTAAGTCAATCCTCTCCGACCTGGTGCCAAACATGCGTTAAAGACTTAATAGCCCGCCGCAAATATTATTTTGTCTCTTTAACACACACAAACTAGCGCCCTGCATTTTAGAAAATTACTGTTATACAAATAACTTCTTAGCTGTGACCTGTTTTTAAAGATCTACATCTTCAGTCGGAACAAATGAGCCACAGTGCCACAGAGAGGCTGAAGGAGTCAGCAATTAGCTGTAGAGGGATTCACACAATGTTGGTATTGGGAAGAGACATATAACTGTGGTATTAGTCTTTTAAATTAATGAAAAAATATCAATCCTACTAAATATTGTCAAGAAAGAGGTATCTTTAGTCAATAAAAGTGTATCATGCTACAATACAATATGTGACCATATAAAACAAAACCTCTCAAAGCTCAGTTAATCACTGTCTTGGGAAATACCTACTCAGAGTCCTAATATGTCCCAAAAACAGTTGTATCCTATATTGAAAAATACATCACAAGGGAGACAAAGTCAAATTTAAGTTCCCCATATTAAAACCTCCAGACAACCCCCCCCCCAAAAAAAAGAGCAGTGCGACAATCTCTTTCGATGACCGGTACAAAGATGGCCTTCCTCTGTTAGAAAAGATATATGAGATGGAAGATACAAAGCCAAGGCCCTTAATAAAAATCATCCATTTTTGTGTCAGAGCTGGCCAGGGGGAAATTTGCAGCAGCATCAATAGCTTTTTTTTCCAACTTCTTTATCTCATCCCTCCGCCATCTCCTCATCTTTCTATCTTCCTCTCTTTCTTGAGCAACAGCATTCATCTGCACAGGGAGAGCGCCACCTCGACCGTCACTGATATCTCCTAAATCATTGTGTCTCTTTCTGAAGGCTGACCTCTCCGCTGCACACTTTTGGGCTATCGCGTAGCACCGAAAGTCACACTTCTCAGGAAGTAAGGGATGACAACCAGACTGCCATCTATTTCTCGATTTCGCCGCGTCGGGAGTTTGTAGGTGTGATTGAATTCTCCCCGCTATCCGTCCGCATTTAGGCCCACTGTGGGAGAAGTAAGTTGACTATCTAAAACTGCGCCATGCATTCATCCCTCAAACAAGATTATCGTTATTTCCTCACATCCTGGATGGAGGTTTATAGTCAATATGCTGCTATATGAAGAAAAATGTTGCAGCTGCCCCCACGTTTTCAAATAATGCAGCACTGTTCTTGACGGCTTGTGAATCACCCGCTGTAAATGTTGAGTCGTCTGCACTGAGGATACTGAGGGGTAAATATGGTAAGAGAATGCGTAAACACATCAGTCATACTGGAGTTGCGGAGGTTGCTGATGTACTCCGGTAGGTGGGATTGTCATGCCTGGGGACGATGGTGCTACTCCTCTCCAGGAGAGCATGAAACAGGATTACCAGCACATCAGCAAACATGCAAACCACAACCCTTATTTTGGGGACAACTACTTGTCAAAATAATGTGGTTGCTGACTTTCACCTCTTTTTTTTTATGTGTGATTTATCTTCCTGGATGTTGCACTCTATTATGGAGACATCATATAAATTAACTTCCTGCAGCAACCAGGATCAGTGTTACTTTCTTGAAAAATCAAAAATAAATAGTGTGACAGACTCGCACTTTAAGTGTAGCATTCTCACACTGTGTGATTTCATCAAAGAAGCACATCATTTTATCACGGGGATGTCATATGTCCTCTTATCATCGGAACACAATGTCCAAAGCAATTCAAAGAGAGCTTGTTATTCGTATGAGAGTGTCTATTCACCATGACCGGCAGCACTCTGCTTGCAGCACACGCTCTACCAGGAACGCTATGGACAGGTCTCTGTAGGCGTGGAGGAGGGGGGGAAGTAAATGCCCCCCCCACCCTGTGCTCAGAGGACTCCGATTGGGTTTTGTCTTTTGGCTTTTGCCTGCTTACTGGAGTTCCTTTCCTGATGTTTGCTTACCCACCGCGTGTCAGCCAGCTCCCATCATGCCACACTCCGCTGCAGCTGTGGGCAGCACACACCGTGTCACCCGCAGGAGCATGATACAGTAATACCCTCATGAATTAAGTGCACAGGCCGTCACAACCGAAACACACGCAACTCGTCTCACACGTAGAAACACAAGCACACTTTTTTTTCTTCCTTTGCTGTCATATCGCATATCCAAACGGTGCCAACTACACGGTTACAGACCTCCCGACTGTCTCTCTGTTTGACCACTTCCAGACTCTAACTGCCACAAAATCCAATCGCGGCACAGGTTGTGGTGTGAAAAGAGAGGCAGCAGACAGCCACTAATATGATCTTTCACAGTCTGTTGGAGGGGAGAAATGACAAACAGGAGGATGGCTTACCTTGGTACTGTAAGCAGAGGAACCTTCCCTGTTTTTACACAACAACACACACTACAGACATGTATCTCCTCGCACCAGCTGCATGTTTTTCAAAGGTACCCCTTCTTCTTTCTTCTACTCCCTGCCCTCCACTCCGACTCCTGCCTCCCGCATCAGTGTCGCCAATTGCTTTTTTCCAGCCTGCTTTTAAATTAGTCTGTCTACCTATCTTCGCCTCATGTTATTTTCATAGAAGGCAATCCAAAGTGGATTGCATGTTAATTTGAATATGGGTTCACTGTCCCTCACAAGAGATAATGGACAGAAAGCAATCCGAGCTAAGGAACAGGGTAGACATGTCTCGCAGACGAGCCCCAAATGTGTCTCCTGCCAGGCAGTAACGAAAAATGCAAATAATTTTTCAGAGTTTCCACTTAGGCAGTGTCTAGACACTGCACTCTTGACTTTTAAGCACCAGTACAATTTTTAATAACCATTTATTTGTGCATAGGAGTTACTTGAAAATCCTCTGATTGTATGTATAAGTCAATAACTTCTCAAAATGTGTATCAGGGGGAAAAAAAGAAGAGAAAACTTCAAATTAAAGACATAATTAATTTCAAAGAAGGCATACACACGCATACTGTACACACACTAAACGGGGGGAAATAATCCCGGCTCCAACTCCTTAGCCATGCTGTGAATTCTCAAGCAGCAAGAGTGTTTCTTGTTTACAGCCATATTGATGAACATCAACATCCAATATGTTGCTCCATTGATTCTTCATTATTCCAGTTCCCTTGACTATTTTCAATGTGGAATGGCAGCAAGATGTACACAATTGTGCTTTCTATTAAAACCAAGTCATTAAAAGCATACTGCACAACAATTTTTAATTAAAATACCAGCACCAGCGAGAGGTGAGCGGCTCATTAGTATTGGTGCCATGTGCGGTTTATTTCCTTTACTAATTTAAAGAGCCAGTTTTTGCCATTGCTGTGTTGATTTATGTACTGCACATGTGTATTCAAGTGTTAAGAGATGGTGACAATACTAGGGAAAAATATGTTCTTTAATTAAATAGCAGTTAATTACAAATCGGTCAATATTGTGTGAATGTAAAATATATGAAGTTTATCAGTTTAACATATAATGTAGTAAAACTAATTCCCATTGGCCTTCACTCTACTTTGCATGTTCTGCTTGTTAGCAAATGTAAGCATGCTAACACACTCAACGAAGATGATGGTGGACATTTTATCCGTTAAACATCAACATGTTTGCATTGCCATTGTGGTGGCCTGTTCCTTGTTCTTGTCCTATTCTGTGCCACGTTACGGGACTCCGTTTCCTGACTCTCACGTTAAAAGGGTCAAATAATAGAACCCATCGTTTTGTCGATTTATTTTCACTTTTATCGAACTTAAGAACATCGTAAGTCTAATGTGAGTTCTAACGTGAGGTCAAAGGCTCTGCCGATGTCCCGTTCTAAAAGCTGAGATTCGGTCCCACCCCTTCCTCTTTTACCATTAGATTAATATAAATAATTCCCCCCCAAAAAGCATTATTTCGAATATGAATATAACATCCATTCATATGGCAAAGGAATGTCTTTCCATCATACAAATAAATTATGAGACATGATTTGTAATCAAAACAAAATATATGGCTCCAACAGCCATTATGTGCTTGTTAGCATGCTGATGTTAGTATTTATCTCTAACAACCCTTGAGGCCAGATTCACATTAATAATTAGCTTCGTTTTGATAAAACCTTGATTATCAGTTCTATTGACAAGCAAAGTCAAATTTGCACAGTAATATTCCAGCCGGCAGACGTTCTCCCTTGCCACTGAATTGTTAAAATATTCATCTTTTGTCAATATCAGTGTAGAGTGTCACAGACATAGATCTATGCAGCGATAATGAGATACAATTGATTAGCTTTGCTTCTCAAACAAGCCCTTCACAAGGAAATTGAAATAACACACAGCCAAACCATACGGACATGATTAATGGTGTTTTGAGATTGGGATCTAGTGGTATTTACATAATCAGCAGGGGAGAATTAGCCATTTCCACTGCTGTGTCATATCTGAACAGCAGCCCTACACTTACTTAAGTCTATCAGTCTGATCATGTCTTTAACTCTTGATTTCTAAAGTCTTTGATTGAAGTGGTTGGACAGATTATGAAGAGAGTTGTGAGTCTGCATCACAGGGAAAACTACTTGGGGAAAATACTATGAATAACCATAATTTGTATGTATATATCTTCACTATACACTTCCTGTAGACAAAGAAGCAAAGATGTACAGTTTGTAATGCAATTACATACACTTACAAAACAAAAAACATGGGTGGGAGGGCGGAGCTACTCACCACTACAATACTATGGCATGACTTGCATGGCATATTAGATAGTTAAACAAAGGAACTACTGAACAGTGATTTCAGTGTGTTGTTAAATGAGTTAAGAGGTTATTACATGTTAGAATCATACAACAAAGTCATTTCAGAGGGACATATACTTTGCATCTACCAAAATAATGTAAGTGAAATCAACTAGTGAAAACAGTGTTCACAATTGAAAAAACAAATGAAAAAAGCAGAGCAAGCCAATTTACTTTAACCTTGCTGAACAACCACCACTGGAAATTATTGGGCAATAGTAGCTACAAATAAGTGGTCAATTAAAACACTGACTGATAATATCAATCACAGAGTCATCTGTTTGCCAACATTAGCCACCTACAGTTTCTGGTCATACCAGACCTAGTAAGGATGTAGCAGCAAACCCAGAGTGTACTAGATTGAGGTCATATTTTCTCTATTGATATTTTATTCAACTATATATTTGTACAATTCCACATGGCGGAATGTGAATTTTTGCAACGTCAACATAAAAACGTGCATTTGCATCAAAATGAACCTTAAAAAAGCCTTGTAGTTGAAACCCAGTCTGTGGTCCAGTTCACACAAATGAGCCACGCACACATGCACACACGCACACACGCACACATGCACACATGCACACATGCACACATGCACTCACAGTGAGAAGTTACGCCCTGGGACAACGACAGCTACTGCCTGTCCTCAGCTTGTTCTACCACAAAAAGGTCACTGCATGATTTATGCACCTGTTTAGTGAGTTGGATGGGAACTGTTTGTGCTTTGGGGCACCTGACCCAATCACAACGTGAAATATGAAAATGCAATTCTGTTCATGAATTGATTTACTAGGTCGAGTATGCAATACGCTGCCCAATCGGGATCGGCTGGATAAATACATACTTTATGTGACTTTGTGTTGTAATGTGCTCATAGCATGTGTGCTCCATGTGTCAGTGCATGTGTGAGGTTGCAGTGTCAGATCAGGTCAATGAATAATGTGAAAGCCAACATTTGCATACACATGTGTCTGTGGTCACCACTGAAAAATAAATCGAGAAAAGTGCATGTATACTCATATTTATGTGGCTTTGTACTGCCACTTTCTCGACTTCTCCATCAGATGCGAGCATCTGTCTTGACATGACATGCACTGTGTTGGAAACATGTATTCTTTAACATGGCAGCTCACAGGGGAGAGGCACAGATGGGTTTTGACTTCTTAATGGTTCTGAATGGACATGGATGACATTATTCTATTTGACAGTACGCTCCATAGCTGCCGTAATTGAATACCACCTGCTTGCTCTTTTTCATAAAAAATGAATTTGTCTGTCAATGATTTATTAAACAATTCATTTAGTTGTGGCCTACATAAAAATAAATAAAGAACAGTTGACGTAATGGCCAATGACTTTATGTTTTCTTGTGAATCTTACATCAGACTTGGACAAAACAGCAGGTGAGTACATTTAGAAATCATAAATAAAACATGAGAAGTGTGCACTGTATCCTCCCCTGTGGTCCGTGTGCTATCAAGACTCTTCTGGTGTCTTGTTGGCTGCATCAGCCACACATAGACTAATCCAAATGGAAATCTACAATCACATGAAGTTTTGCTCCTTCATAGTTTGTCCTACAAAAGCACATGGCATGTTTCCTCATGCATTTATTAAGTAGCTACTCTTGCAAAAACTTAATTTATGAATATATTTTAAGGTTAATGATATAGAATTGAATAAAACAAACGACCCCTGCACTTCGGCCCTTTTAGTTGAGAGCATGAGGCAGTGAGATAACGCATTCACGCCAGAGGTAAATACGGTACTTGTGTGCACAAGCTTGTTTAGCATGACAGCTGTGTTGGATACATTACTGCATTAAATCAAACCCAATTACTGCCAACTCATTGCCCCCATGGCCCGAGAGGTGTGTGATGCCAACGCACAAGTACACAATTCATCAGCGTTACTGTGTTGAGTGGAGAAATCTTAAAATATGTAAAGTAAAAATAGAGGGGACAGATGTTGGTTTCAAAATGCATCTTATGAATATTCAACATAGTTGGCATGATCCTGGAAACATGGACATAACACAAACATAAAAAAATGGATCTAATTAATTTAAAACATCTTAAACAGGCATGGACGCAGCTCCTTTGTCACAGTTTCTCACTGCTTTTTGATTTGAGTTTGCTGTGCTGTGCTCAGAAAATTGCTGTTGTGTGTCCCAGAGTGCTGATGTTGCTCTTATGTGCTGCCGCCGTGCATTTTGTCACTTTAGAGAGGGTCAAGCAACACACTGTGATATCCGCTCCACCACTTAGATGCACTACGTTTCGCTGATGGCGGAGGCTTTTTGGGGACAGCACTACTGGGGATTTGGTTTTGAGTGGTATCCTCTGAAATGGAACGATGTGCGTGTGTGTGTAGCCGAGTGTGTTTAAAAATGAAAGTAGGGCTGCGCTGAGTGACAGACGAATGGACAAGCAAACGACACATGGGGAGAAGCAATATTTAGAGACTTTGAGGGCGCGAAACAAAAAGAGATGATGAAAAGAGCAATAGGTGAGGGACTGCAGACCGTCGGACAGCCAAATGACAGAGAGCAGTGCCACACACACTTCAGCTAAGCAGAGGGCCATGCCACCAGCTCTCTCCACTGAGACACACTGGAGGTGTCTGTCAGGTCAATTAGTACTACTGTGCTTACATTTTCCACCTGACTTCTTTCATTAGTGTTTTTGTTTGCAGCTTTTAGCCTCCTCACTGTCTGCAGGTTCAGTCATACTTCAAGCCTTTCCCACCCACTCTTGGTGTGAACCACGGATTATGAAAGTACTGCAGGTTTGCCAAACACCCCGACCAAGAGGAGGTCACAGCTTTAATGTCATGGGCTTTTAGCCATGCGAGCTCCTTGAAGAGATGGCAGTTTAGGTTAGTTGACCTTTCTATCACCAATAACTGGAATACCATCAATTTTGCATCAGACATTCATGTTCATTTTTGGGCATCATCCATTGCATTGCATTTTCCAGCCAGGAGGTTAACGTTTGACTTATTTAATCAGCTTCATCTGTACTAGTGCTAATAGGCAAATGATAACTGCTGGGTCCTAACTGAAGATACTGTGGTCGGCACATGGCCTGTGTGTGTTTTGATTTCTCTTTTTGTGTTGAGGACATTAAATGATTCAATCAACGCATACTCTTTGTTTGAGCCTTGTGTGGAGCATTTAGTTTTTGAGTCAATTCCCCCTCTTTGTTTTAGGCTCCTTTGGGCCATTGTGTACATTGTCATGGGCACTCTGAGTCCGGACAGCACATTCACATTCTGGCATAACACCAACACTAGGAACGGAGGAACTAAGGAATGGGACAGACCTATACTGCCATCTTTATAATCCATGATACACAGCATCTTTTGAGGTAATGGGTATATTAGAGGAATACTGTATCACTGAGTAAACTCAATAAAAATCTGTACAAGGAACAGCAGGTCCCTATGCCTGTTCATGTATTCTATAGTTTTATTGATCCTCTCTCTATGTGAGTTGCTGAATGATCCTGGATTGTGGCAATTATAATCCTTCCCAAAGGTCCACTTATGCATAATTCAAATTCTAGCAATGTCCAGCAATGACATGTCCTGTCATATGGGATGGGAAATAAGCCAATATGCATTGAGAGATGGGCATTTGAAATACTCGCCAGTCAGAGTCAATTATGGGCCTCTGTATAAGGGACTCCACCATAACAAATAAACTGTATCCATCACTAAACAGATGAATAAATAGGTTTGTCAAGCCATAATAATGGATGTGTTGGCATTCAATGAGTACTCTTGTTATCCCCAACTCGCAGCATCTTACAGTGTGTACTGACTTCATATGTGAAAAGTACAATCGCAGCATGAAATGCTTACTCATTTCAGTTCTTTAAAGATTCCCGAAAACGACACTGTTGAGGTCCTCCTTTAAACTTGGTGTTTTGATGCGTGGCACTGTGAGCACACACAGAGCGGCTGTTTTGAGGGGTCCAGGAGATAAGAGACAGCGGTTTGAATATGTGATATGGAGGTGCAGTCGGGCCGCGGTTCCCTTTCAGGTTTGTTTCAGGCCACCTGCTGGGTCCTCCAAACAGAGCCCCGCATGGGCGATCAAAGTTCTGCCATCGACGCCTTGTTTTGTTGAGGTTTTTTATAATTAGCTGTTTATTCATGCCCGAGGAATATATATGACAGTATTAGCAGCTATCTGGCGTGGACCAGTGACAGAAATGATCTTGTTCAAGACAAATGGGTATATACTTAACATTGACTGTCTGTGTGTAGTAAACAAATTACACGACCTTGGTCATACATTCTAGTCACTGTTGTCCTAAAATATGAACTTGAATTGGCCAAGGGGCGATGTATTTAAATAACACAGTACACATAAATGCAGTGTAACATTCATTCTGCATTCACATGGAATCCGGCAGATGGCAAACCGGAAATCACGTTAGTGGACGAGAGCAGGATCGTAAAATTAGATTAGAATTCCAGCAGTGGTAACGGTCAACCGCATTGCCGTCCAAAGTTGAAATATTTTAACTGTTGCCGACCTCTGCAACCGAATTTACAACCGGATGTTACGTATCTCGCTCACACAAAAATAAAGTTGTTTACATTTTCAATAGGATATTAAGAGAAAGCTGCTTTTTTTTTTCAAGCAATACTAGAATAATTACATAAATAAGTAGAGTCTAAATGTTTGTATTTAATATATTTTATTCCATCACATCACATCATGCTTACCTCGTTGTGCCGTCCTGCCATTCCCTCGGACTGTTAGTTTTCCCCGTGCCGTCCATAATGTGTTGTCCGTCTGATTCCATGTGAACGCAGCATTACTCCCAATACAATAGTTTACCAAGATCTATGTACATTTGTCGTCTCGTTCCAGTGGACTGCTTTAAGGCCTTACCAGCCTTAACTGAGCAAATAAATCGCTGTCACAGTCCTCAAATGGTGTGATCGCCTGTCACAGCCCTTCACATCAGTTTGTTTTATTGGATGTGGCTCTTGCCTCCAGATATTTATATATTTTTACAGCCATGTACTGTACTGGCTAACAAAAGGAAAAAATGGGGAAAAATCAGTGAGCGAGAAAGAGGAGGCAGGAAAGCTAGGCAGGCAGCGAGACAAGTAATGGTGTGGAATACAGAGGAGGGATGTGTGGAGCTTTGGCTCGGGACAGCCTCTAGATCCATCTTCCCCTGCTTAAAGCCCCAGTGCCTGGGTAATGGTCGCACAGCGGGTGCTTTCAGAGGTTACGGCACAGGAGATGAGGGATCTAGGATTGGAGAGGCCAAACTGAGAGGTGATTTCCCCAGCAGAGGCCTCTTCATTTTGGGGGTAGAGGAGGTGTCGGCATTGTCGCTTCCGCTGGAGCCTGGAGGAAAACAAGCAAATTGCTCCCCACAGGAATAGGGCACTGGCAACAAACCGAATGAATCCGACATGATATAGTCTCCGTATCTGCTTTACGGTCTCTCTCTCTCTGTTCTTTTGAATGTATCTCTACACACATGAAGCGTTAATTTAATCTATTGATCCATTCATTTATCTATTCTTTCCTTACGTGTCCATCCATCCATCTATGTGGTGTACAAACAAACATTAATCCTTGAAGTAGAGCATAGATCTTCAACGGGAATACAACACAACATTTTTTTTTTTACTGACAAAATGTATTGTAGCTCAATGTACACTCATTTTATTGAGGTCACCACACTGACTAGAATGAATAGAGTCCCAGGCCAATGCTAAATGATTCACACTAGTTGAGACTAGTGTGGGGAAATATCTCTTCTGGGTCTTGCATGAAAAATCACTGGTTCCTTTGCTTTAGGTTTGGAGGGAAACAGTTTTGAGCAGGAAAGCAAACCTTTCCAAAATATTTTGTGATTCACCATGACAAATGCATTGGTTCCACATTACAGTCAGATGTAGTGTTCTGGGGAAGACAAGGCCTTACATCAAAGCTGTCATCTTGCATTGCGAATCAAGTAGGTAAAGCCTGGTGAGTGGAAACAATGCAATGTGGGTCTCGCTCCTGCTTTCCCGATGGGAGGAGGGTTGTTGCTGCAAAGATGTAGCTCAAGCTTTATCACATTCAATAATAATAATGTACTTTATTTCTATAGTACTTATTTAAACACAGTTACAAAGTGCTAAACAGAATGAGATGCAATTGTATGAATAGAAACTTAGAACAGTGATTTAAAAGAAGGTACTGTGTTTGCTAACTGAAGTTCCTCAACTGAAGGGCTTACATGGACATTCCCAGTTTCTTTTCGATACCAGTGAGGAGGGTCTTACCCGAGAAGCGCAGGCAGCGGCTAGGGCACGGGTAAATATGATGTTAGGTAGGAGCAAGAAAATAACTAGGAAACGGTTTTAATTCAATTCTAAAACTAACAGGTATCCAGAATAGTTTTGCAAAAATGGTAACGGTATGTACTTGTCTCTTTGGATATATAGTAGTGTATTTAAAGTAGTATATATACAATGCAATTCAATATCAGATAGACAATCCATAACATGAGAAAATGTGTCTATGTCACTCAGTGGAACTGAGTAGTGTCTTGTCCACATAACTCTGGAAATGATCTGACCCAAATATGACAGTATAAAATAGTAAAGGGCCAAGGATTGACCCTTGGAGAACACCCCAAGAGAGGGGTGCTGTAGATGAGGATAATTATCCCATTTCATCAGAGAGGTAGGACCAAAATCAGGCAAACTCAGTGTCCTATCCATAAGGATATCATTGTTGACCTTATCAGATGGATAATTTAAATTGAGAATAATTTAAATTGAACAAGCTCCAGGATCAGCAGCAAGCAGTAAATCATTGGTGACCTCAATGAGCTGTTTCTGCGCTGGGCATGGAACCCTGCTTGATAGTGCTCAAAACTATTACTGTTATTCATGTGTGAGACTAATTGAGAGCAATGAACCCCCTCTTTCTAAATACTTGAGTGAGGGGTTCGGTCCATTTACCTGAATCAACCACAGCCATCTTCAATGTGTTAAAGGCTCCTTGGCACCTTTGAGTACGGAGCAAGATAATTGGATTGAGCTCATTTTTCTCGCTGATTTCTCATGTTACCTAAAGGGACTTGGGGAGGAAAATCATTCTCAGAAAAAGGCCTTTCTCAATTTATTGCAAATGCTATTCATGAAAGGGAATCTGACAGTTGTATGCATTGCTGAGAGGGAGAGAGCGAGAGAGAAAGGCATGAAGAGAAGAGAAACGGAGTGGCACTCCAAACTTTATTGTCTGTGAGAGATCTGTAGGGGACTGTTTCTCATGAATTTCATGCTGCTTCTCTAAAAGAGTGTCTCCTCACAAAACAGGCATTAAAGTATAGAAAGTTATTCTCTGAGAAAATGTTATCTTCAGTGAATGTGATGGGAAGAAAAATTATATTTGTGAATTATTTTACAAGAGAATAGGTCGTTAAAACTGTCAGTTATCCTGCTATGTGCAGGGTTTGAACCACTGAAAAATAAATTATTTTTATTCAAATTGAATGTCCCATCACTAAAACCTTCCTGCGCCAAATGTTCCATTTTGAATCCAGTCAGGGTTAAAGCTATCTCTTTATTGTATACATTTTTTTTTATATATCATCATATTTTGTCAAATATCAGTTTTTATATTATTGTAGTATTATTTTTCAGCCCTCAAAGGTGTACAGCATACGAAGGAAAAGGAGTTAATTGCTCCCCTTGGATAGAGCAGTGACCCCTAGAAAGTACTACTGGGTCTATTTGACCCCCTCCCAGACAATCCTGGCTCAAACACTGTGGGTGACAGTTTCAGTGTAAACCCTAAATATATCACATATAGCCCAACACACAGAGCACTGAACTTTCCGCCAACTTTAATTGATGTTGATATACCAGAGGGGCATTTTAGGATTAAATTAGTTCACTAAAAAATAGAATTAGAATTCTAAACTGTCACTGTGAGCATCAGCGAAACAGTCAGTGAGCCATCGGCCTCTCTTAAATGTGTGAAATTAATTGGATATAAAACCATAAAATGTCCGTATTAGAGCAATATGCAATTGAATTACTAATAGAAACAGTGATATATTTAAAAAGACACCATATTCAAAAAGAGATCCATGTTTTCTATGACGTGTGAAATGCAGCAAAACAAAGAGCAGATGTCTTTAATATTAATGTGACAGCTTCTTCTATTACAGAAAATAAAAGTAAGCTCTCCATAAGATGCCAGCTCCCTGTTAATTTCTGAACCGCCACAGCATTGAGACATGCTTCTCAAAACCTGTTGACACTTTCTAAATTAAAATCATTGCTCTCTTTTTCGTTTCTTGTGAAGTAATACTTCATTAGTTATGATTGTTCGTCCATGTCATGAATACAAAGGATTAATTTCTTAGAAAGGGCCTCTTTTGCTTCAGAACCACGAAAGATAAAAGAGTAAAGCCTTTGATGCCTTAATGAAGTGGTATGAATCAAATCAACAGTGGGTGTGTACGCACACAGCTAGGGGGAGTTAATAATTGAAAAAATACAACATTAAACAATCATGTGGAAAAAACACATTTAAAAAAAAGCCAAGATTCCATCAATTTAGACATGAACATTTAGTTTAGAAGTATTGTTGTACCTTAATGCAGCCTTTTAGAGCTACTACTGTAGCATGGCTGTAGACTCATAGTATTGTTATAAACATGTGTGCATGCACATTTGTTGATCCTTTATCTATATCCATGCATGTGTCTGTGTGTGTGTGCATGCATAATAGTTATATATGTATTTTCTTTTTGTCTCTCTATGCGCTGGTGCATGGGACTATTTCATCCCTGGCTCGGTCTTCATTTCCCAGGCAGGGTTTGACTGCGGGAGGGGGAGATGATCCTTGTTGTATATCTCTCAGAGTGCCACACTGCTGGGCTGTCAATCAACTACTGTCTTTAACTACGCTACAGCCGCAGTCTGCTGCTTCCCACACACCCAATCACATCGGCTGCGACATTCCTATGAAGATAGTGAAATGCTTGATGTACGTCTGATGGGAAAGGCCAGTGTTTGTGTGAATGGAGTCGACACCTATCTGAGTGGGTTAGGGCTATGTTGTTGTATGTCTTCTGCCAGGTGGCATTTAAGGCTTATATTGAAACAGTAAAAAGGACATATTGACTGCAACCACTGACACCATGCACACAGCGATTGCCTATATTTCAACTGACTGAGGCATTATAGTCCGTGTGTGACGTTGGTGGTAGCGGCAGCCTCGCTTTGACAGTCTTGAGTGACATTGGCAATGTGTACTTATAGGCCCAAGGCAGATGGACACAGACGGACCGACAGAGCAATAGAGGCGAGAGAAAGAGAGGAGAGAAAGCAGGCAAGGGTAAATTCAGCACCACGGACAGCAACCATCAGATATCTCTCCAGGCAGCATTTGTTTGCTTTTATCTCCAGGAGATGAATCACTTATAGCCAGTGAAGCCCGTGCTGGATAAGCACACTGGTTATACATGTTACTGTAATATGGATGTTTTTATGAGTTCCCACCTAATATCCTTACTATACCTTTTTATATAATTATTTATTCTGTGTTTTTTGGCTGTTTAGCCTCACAAGACTGTAGTGCCGTGCAAAAAAATAGAAAGAAAGTGAGTCACTTTTGATATCTGTATGTACTTTACCAAATGTTCTGCTGCAGTGGTACTGCTTTTGTTAAATACAGCTTCCCACTTGTTCGAGAACTTAGCAATCTTAATTTAGTGTTAAAAAAAGTAATTCTATTGTGACAAAGTGTAGCTTTTAACAGCGTGGGTGGAGGTACCTGTTTGTCCCTCAGAGGTAACCACGGTCCTAAAAACACTGTTTTGAGGTATTTCATTAGTAGTGGCAAATCCCTACAGAGGATTGAACGTACAGGTGATGTGGGACACGGCAAACAATGCTTATTTCAGTGTGTTCTCCTATTAAGTTAAATTCCCTTACATCAACTCAATAGTAGTGTGGTGTAGTATTGGAAACTGGAACTCAGTATGTAGTGAATCTGCAAATGATTAAAACGTCCCAGCACCACTGCATTGTTAGCAATAATACTAATTCTGTCATTGTGACCAGTATAGCTCAGATGATCTGAATCAGAAGCAGTATTATGTGTGTTAGTATGTCTGTATCATATATGTGGATGATACCCTTATGACAACAACACAGCTGTCAACACAAATGTCTTAACTATTCCAAGAAATACTGTTTTTTTTTGGGGGGGGGGGGGGGGACTCTTGGCAAAATGGGTTGTTGCAACATGTGTGGGTGGGGGTTCAATGCACGTTTTGATTTTTCTGATAACGAATACTTCCTTGCTTGGCAAGGAATTGTGTTTTTGTGGTGTGTTGATCAGCTTTAGGTGTTGCTGATCCTGTCCTCCACCCACTCGGTCCAAAACCCGGTGCCTGTCACAGTTGACTGCTGACCAAAAGCTATTTTACATGGTCGTAGGTTGCAGTGCTTGAAAACAGTGCTATGTTCCCAACATTTGATCCATAACCGCGTTCAGTTTTTAATCAGAGCTTTCAAATGTGACCTTGACTTAAATCCATCAAGCTGACATTTCTGGTGAAAACAGGGGCCCAGTGGCTGCCTCACAAATCCAATGATCGGCTCTGCAATGTGCTCACAGAAGTAAACCATTCTCTGTACTTGGAGCATTATAATTACAAACTAGTTCCATTTGCACGCTCCCAGCACCTATTAAAAAAAGAAAAAAACGTATGGAGCCAGTGAAAGCTAGGAAGAGGTAATTATCATACGAGTGTGTGGAACAAAGATTTATTCCGAGGAGATTATAGTCATCTCCATCCCTCTGTCCTCTCTCATTCTCTCTCCCCCTGTTTGTGAATCACATTTAACCTACAATCCAAACAGCTTTGACACGGATTATGGAGTTTTGATGAGAGACAGAGAGGCTGGGAGAAAGTAAGTTCTCAGTAATGAAGCAGCAATGTCAAGAAATGATTTATGAATGGCTTTTTGCTTTTCTCTCCCCTCACCGAGATGTAGTCAGTTCAAATATCACATTTCAGCAAAATTCAATTTTGACCACGCACCGAGTGATCAGTGTACCATTTCAAGAAATTGGATAGTATTGTTTGTTTAATATAGTATCCAAAGTGATATGTCAGCAATATTTCCACATAACGGCAGAACAATGCACATTCAGGACAATATGTGAGGAAGATTGTAAAGCTTTGCGAAGCCGCTTTCATTAGGATTCATACGTTTTCTCTTTTTAATTTTCTCCCCGTGGTGAATCATGGGAATAGTGTTGTGTGCTGTTTAGGATTTCAAACAGATGAGTCACATTCAAACCAGGCCCAGGGTCACTGCCTGAGCTAATGAGCAGTTTACAGGCAACATCATCAGCCACAGAGTAGACGACATCTCATTGTTTAAAACAAATCGGTACAAAACATAATGTTCTCAAAAATAACAAAACCCTGCATACTGGTTATTAGCTAAAATTAGATGTTATAAATGCTTTGTTTTTTTGGCATCAACATTAACGGTAGCGTGTAGGTTGTTATGTCAACCATTGATATTGCCTTTATTGGATTATGGGGCTGTTTTTCCTCCCACTGGATATTTACATTTTAGACAGTAAGCTGACATTCTTATCCAGTGTTTATATGAGTAAGCAGGTAGGAGTGCAATGTGTTGCTCCGGGACAACAACAAAGACACAAATACATGATTGATTGTGGACACATAACTGGAAGTAGGGTCATGCAACTTTCTATCATAACTGACAATCATAAATGAGAGCATAAATATTAACAATGTATGACAGCTGGTTATATAAACACGAGAAAAATAAATCACAGTTTTCAATGTTTTAGGATTAGAATTATGTAAATTTGAAAAAGTCGTTAGTTGTTGAAATAATTATGTTATGTATATTCTAACGAATGGTTCTACATTTTGGGAAATATGTTTTTTCACCGTCTCACTAAGTGTCAAAGGTGCACATTTATACCAATCTTCTGATAGTCTGTTAAGTACAGTATGGATCTGGAGCTGGGAGGTGATTAGCCTAGCGTAGCCTGACCAAAGTAAAAGAAAAACACCTATAAAGCTTCTTATTAACACGTTGCACTTTGTTTGTTACATGTACTCAAACACAAGATACAATTGAGAACGACACATTTTGGTTTCAGTACAAATAAAACTAACTGAATAAAACATGCTAATTAGTCAGCAGATTATTTTAACTAATTTCATTCTATAGCCATTGGTGATTAGCTCAATTTAGCACAACGACCTGAAACCAGTGGAATTGGCTAGCTTGTCTTTGTCCAGGGAGACTCCAGTAAATCACTGCGACCGGCCAAGAAAAGATCCGGCACATAATCCTCCCTAAATGTTAAACTTTTATTCAAGGTTATTAGAAAACAAGATTCAACATGTTCATTAATACGTTTTAGAAGTGCAGGTAGGATGATTGCACTTACTTTTGGACAGAGCCAACCCCTGCTTGCCTGTATTCATGCTAAGCCAAGCTGTATGCCTCCTGGCTCTAGATCTGTACTTTACACGCAGACATTAAAATGTCATTTTAGAAAGATAGAACAGTAAAAGAGTATTTCTCTGATTGTTACTGTTATCTTAACTTGGAAGTAATGTTATCTGCTGCACACATCACACTTGTGGTGGCAAATAAAGCATAAAGTACTATTGTGTGTAAATCTTTCACCTAACAATAAAAAGACCCTCAAACGACGTATCAAATTTGTGTTTACAGTTTTACCGCAAAAAACAGCGGCCGTGGGGCAATATCTTATTCAGCAGACCTTCCACCCTCTTTGACATTTATACTGACTTTTTTCTGTCTGTTACTGTCAGGGTGCCGTAACATAGTGCGGTTTTCCATTTGTCTCTGTCTCCACCA
This sequence comes from Taurulus bubalis, assembly GCF_910589615.1. Taxonomy (NCBI): domain Eukaryota; kingdom Metazoa; phylum Chordata; class Actinopteri; order Perciformes; family Cottidae; genus Taurulus; species Taurulus bubalis. Next base: position 7,790,619 of record NC_136608.1, on the reverse strand, counting down.
CTATGCAAGGAAGTCCCAGTGCGCCATATAAACCCAGAAGAACAATGAAGAATGGCTGTGACTGTTGGAGGCCTCATGTTTGTCTTTGTGTTCCATCCCTGACAGGCCTTTGATATTCCTTATGTCTAACAATCAAAATGTATTACCTCATTTGACTGAATATTGTTATGACTGAACAACATATAACTACAAACACATGGCTCTGCTAGTCACTGACTGACGAGGCTATTACCATCTGTCTTTGTAAAGTGACTGGCCTTATTCAGATAGGCCTTGGACGAGTGTGTGTTGTGTTGTGGGAGGGACAGAGGAAGCGTTTGAATGAAGCCTTGATCATCACAAATGCATATCAACAGCCATTTGTGTTGGAGGCGCTGCTTTATATGCAGGATACAACTTCACTGGTAATCAGAAAGAACAAACTTAACCAAGCTTTTAATTGTTGTTTGTGTTACTGTCTGATCCCATTTAAATCTCACTGTGGGATCTGCACAACATACAGGCGTATAAGTGGCATAATAAGGGATTCTACAGTATATCCTCTCAAAATGGAGTTGGAGGTTTCATGTTAGAATAGAGTTAACAAAACAATTAAGGCCTACTCATTATAAACTCTCTGTAAATGTGTGGTGGTGAGCCAGCAGGAAGCAAAGCAAATCCAAGGCCCAAATTAGTTTTTCCTTCCCCTCAATACCACCACTGACTCACAATGCATAACCTCCTGCTGGCTGTTGTGATGAGAGTGTTGTTATGGTCAATGCAATGGCCGTAATGATGACAATTGGTAGATCTCGACCAGCGCAATTATATTTCAAAATATGTCTCTCATAATCAACTTATTTAACTTCAGAAAATACACGCAAAGGCCTACAATGTATATTTGAAGTACTTATTGTCTCTCAATACAATCCTCTCATTACAAAGATAATATAGATCATATTCATATTTATACATTTGTATAAATGGCTGAATTTAACTTAATTTGGTTGCATTGTCATGAGAGCCTTTTGGTGTTTTTGGGCAACAAGCTTTAAACATCATTTTTTATATATATCACCTTACATCATACATTAACATAGCAAACACCAGCTTTCATTTGGATTCATGTTTCTGGCCATCTTGTGAAACGAGGCTCAAATATACTCTCCTTTTGGCTCTGTTTTGTTCGCCACCAACTCCTGAGGGAACTATCCGGCTCTGTAGCGGCTAAATATTCCACTATTCTTCACCAGCTAGTCACAGATTGTATCTGTCTACTGCTCAGTGCTCAGCAGGTAGCGTATGCTGAGCTTATCAGAGTATTCTTACTGAAAACAGTTACCCACTGCAGTCATGATGGGAGTGGTTAAAGTGAACCACACTAGTATGTTTAGGTCGGGCCACTGAAACTCACAGTAAAGCTCTTTACAGTTGAAGGGAGCTGCAAATTCAATAAATAATTCTCTAAAGGTTCATCACAACTGGCGTCCCCTTTTAATTTTGAGACGTTATTAATATAGCTGCTTGAAAAAAAACCTTCATTTGAACCATATTGGTTTTCATGTCTGTACTGTACTTCCCATCAAAATCCTGCTTAAGTACTGCACTGCCGCACAAATCGAAAATACAGAATTCTGTCAGTCGCAAAACCCAACCTCTACTCCAAACCCACTGACAGCCACAGAGGAAACCCGATGTAAGCTCTACAGTACATGACTTAAAGCCTAAGTTGACAATTATGGTCCAGAATTCCTGCGAGGCATCTGAGTGACAGATCAACGACTCACTTTCTCGTTGTTAAAGGAGACATCGCCCATTACGTGATAAAGAGATTCTGTACCACTTTTTCCCTCAAGTGGTGCAGTTGAATTCCTTTTCGCTGACTAAGTTGAACTAGAATCTGGTATAATTCAAATGAAGGGAAACTTTTGTCTCACTTAAGCAAATTTAGATATAAAATATTTTCTCTGACAATTTGACACTAAGATATTTGGTTGGAAAGAGCCAATTGAAATCTGGGTTTGGCAGTGGGTTCACGTACAGTCACTTGTCTCTGTGATTTAATCCAGTATTCTACTACATGTTCACCTTTTTAGGCTTTTGCAGTACCTTTGAGATAGCATGAAAAATGGAATAACGAGACTTGATTAATAGAGAAGTGTGTTCTCCATTTTAGGGTTTGCAGATCAATGTGTCGTGCTCCAAACTGGATTACAGAGACAATATTAGTAGAAATTAGACACAGAGCAGTATATGACTACATACACATGCACATATCCAGCTGGATCATGCACAGAAACGCACACAGAAGCACATTCCTAAAGACCAGATCCCATTGAGAGACCTCCAGAAGAGACGCCACGCTGAGCCAGAAGGCTGAAAGCCTTTTTTCAGAGAGACCCCCCAGCAGACTCCAAAACCCACTCTCCTGCTCCTCTCCATGAAATATGGAACAAAGATGAATTATACACAACATCTGCTCATTTGACATGCCAAATATACGCGCCGTATGCCGCGGCGCACCTGTTCCCCAATGTGACAAGGCAGTGACGCCTCATTTATGTGCCCCCACTAAATCATTCTGCCTGAATGTATTATTGATACATTTAATCTTTCATGTCGCTCAGTGTTTGACCTCTCACTGCAGGTTTCACAGGCCGGGTGTATCATAGAATGTACTGCTTAATTGCTTTTACAGAGATGAATGCATTTCAATAGAGAATGGTATAGATTCAAGGTTGAGCAAGCAGTACTTTTTTGCTATAAGTATACTTACAAGATATTTACTTTTGTCATTGGTAAACCCTTATGTATAAGGCAATATTTGGTCTGCTCCCAAACTACCTGTGTGTTTTTATCATGCAGAGAAGTGTGGGACAATATTCTTTGCGTTCTCAGGACTTTTTTATGCTCACTGTCCTACAAATGTAAATGTTTCTTAAATTGACTCTGTTACGTCACTGTCTCTTAGCTTTTAGTTTCTTATAACTTGTCTTGTTCTGTGTTTTCTGTCTGTAACTATGTGTTTTTTATGCTGCTGCCTGTCTTGGCCAGGTCTCCCTCGAAAAAGAGATTTTAAATCTCAACGGGACTCCTCATTAAATAAAGGTTTAAAAAAAAGACTGTCAGTCACATAAACTTGCAGGTGCACTCTGATACTCTGAGGACTAAAACGGACTCACCGTTCAAGACATAGCAGGAGAGAATGGCATTTTCGGACAGTTCACATGGAATGCATTGGACATCATAATGGAAGAGTTTCTATTCCAGTGTTACAGCATTGATTTTTCAGATCAGAGCATCACACATATTGTAGATGTTTGAAAGAACTTTCTTTTATATGTAATCTTTTTTTTGCAACTGAAAGATAATACAAAAGCCCAGAGTCTATTATATCCCTGATACTGGGTAAAACCTCTCCTGTCACACACCGTCAGCCATTGTATGAAGAGCTGTGTGTGTCGATAACTTGTAAAGCTGGTGGGAAGCCTTTAAAATACCACCTGCTGACAGGTATATTTAACCAACACTCCCTCTCTGTATACTGTACCTGTAGTTGTACCGTTAAGCCATGCCGTTTCTCTCTTCTCCCGTCTCTGCCCATATATACATGGCTCGGTAATATATCTCCACCGTCTGCCTCCTCACATTCAAGATAACAGTCATTATCACCCTCACAAGGAGGCATGACACACCTCCCAAGATGCAGACTGCCAAGGCACACAATTGAAAGGTCACACAGGAGGTGCGATGGAGGTAGAGAGGACGAGGAAGTGCAATACTAAATCACAGAGCAAGTGCCAAAAAGCAGACTCTGGGGTTGGAAATTCTCTTTATTGGTCAAAAGGCATGATTGCAGTTGCAAATGAGGAAGTAGCCAGACCGGGAAATTAAACCAGAGGGATATGGGTGGCAGATGGTCATTAAAACATCTGTCCTCTATATATGCTGAGGGTGATTTCACATGAGGAGCAGCTGGTTAGGCAGGTGATGATGTGAGGCGGGAAACTCAATAGTGATGGACAGGTGAGGAATGGCAGGAGAGGTTAGTGAACACTACAGTAGTAAACAAACAAAATAAACACCATCTGAGTTTTGGCACATTTGCTAAATTGTCAACAAATAGGCTTAAACACAGAGGTGTTGATAGTTTAAATGTTGATATTTAAGGCAATTCAATGGCTCACAGCAATACAATGTTATTGTTGTGCTATTTTATATATATTTTGGCAGCTAAATGTATTATTGGTCACCTACAAATCTGAATATAGATGCAAATAAAGATATGGATATTGACTGTAGCTTTTTCTTTACACTCACACCACAGATAAATCCGCTGTTGTCTTGTCACAAAGAGTGTAGCCAGGAAATATTAAATGCATATTGGACACAAAACCTCTTACTACACTGTAAATAGCTGATAGATAAGCTTGGTCACCCGGGGCAACTGCCATTAAGCCATACATCTGATATTGAACAATGAGAACAAAGAGCCTCTGTTTGACAGTTGATTGAATTTGAGTAGCTGTAGAGATAAAATCATATGATCATCAAATACAATTTATGACCATCAAGCGCATCGATTTCCATTATGAAAAGCACTAAACAAGAATCGCGTGAGTAGGCGTCTGCTGCTCGGCATACAATTTCACACTGTGGTTCTGGAAGTATTGACAGTAAGGGGGCATAATGATGTACCCCTTGCAGTGAAATGAAGGAATTTCCAACATTTAAATAGAGAATGTCAAATTCTCCGAGAGTTTACACCGTTCCCTGAATGGTGTCGGATTGTTCAAGTGTCAGCATTTACTAGTCAATACGATGCATGTTAAACTAGCTTAAATAGAAGAAATGTTGAAAGCGCACAAAGCAACGTCGTTTTACAAAGTGACAGACGTCACAAAAAAAAAGAAAAGACCAACAACATTTAATCCATTTACGCTTGTACAGATCTGCCTCCACTTTGCTAAATGCAATTAGGCCCATCCACTCTGTCCAAGTGACACCCCGAAGGCCTTTTAAGAAGTCAGCACAAATATATCTCTGGGCTAAAAGACAAGAGGAGGAGGAGGAGCAAGGTATAGACAGAGGAGGGCTCTCTTCTCCTGCTGCGCTTGTTTGCATGAGAGATAGACGGAATGAAAGAAGGGCTGTACACACTTGGAGGACTCAACATTGTTTACCACCACAACAGGGAAGCGGGGAGAGTGGAAACCGGAGGAAGAGAAGTGTTCATAAATCATACTTTACCTTTTCTTCATCCTCCCCCCTCCTGTTTGTATCATCTCTCTACTGAGAAGAGAGAAGGACGCATGGTGGTTGTGGAAGAGTGAGGATTCCTACTGAGATGTGTTGTGGTGCCGTCTTTCTCCCTTGAAGCTCCTCCTGAGATCAAACGGCCATGCCTTGGAAGGGAATGCAAACATTTCTTAATTTCTACCACTTTAATTTGTCTCTGTGTGTCTTTTTTGTTTCTACGACGTCTCGGTCGGGATGCTGCACCACACTGTGCTCTTACTATAAGACGTTTTCACTGTCTCAGAGTTCCTTGGCTTCGATGACCAGACTGTATCAAACTCTGTCTTGATGTTTTTCGAGGCTTCATGGCAGGGATGTTTACTCACTCCAACACTACCTCCAGCAATGCATCATGCACATCAAACCAGTGTATGTGTGTGTGTGTGTGTGTGTGTGTGTGTGTGTGTGTGTGTGTGTGTGTGTGTGTGTGTGTGTGTGTGTGTGTGTGTGTGTGTGTGTGTGTGTGTGTGGCTGGAAATCCTCTGTGTGAAACCATAGAGCAAGTTTTGAAAAATGTTAGCCTCACTCTTGAGCGACTACCACCCTTCATCCGTGTCAACACCATACTTTCGATTTGAAGCTGTCTGTCATGGTAGTGGGCTCAGCACTGTAAGGCTGTAGACAAAAAAAAGAAGGTATAAATGGGACTCTAGAGAGGAAGTCTTAGTTGCTGGTAGCCTGTCTGCATGACACCTGTAACACCGACGCTGTGATCCAGATCACATGGTGGATCTCAGCTCCAGCTAGAGTCAGAACGACGATCGTTGAATTTGGTTGAAGTCAAAAGGAAATGATAGTTTGACGGTGTCTTGCTTCTATAATCGGACACATTTGGAGATAAAACAGGATGTTTTGGCAGAGCACAGTCTCTACACTGTGCCACCACAGGAGGAAAGTCTAGCTGGAGCCTCTTTTTGTTTTAAGAGCAATTATGTCATGGGTGTATGTCATCCTTAATCCTATCAGAATAATCAATGATGAACTCTACTATGGCGCCCTTCTAAAATATCGCTTGGGGGTAAGATACCTCACTGGTTTGTTATTTCAATGCAATGAGATCTCTTTGTATGATTCAAAATCCAATCACCCACTTCTCCTGTTATGCTCTCATATTCATGTTCCTCTCTTCTCCTCCACCTCTACATGGGGTTCTGAGGCCCAATGCTGCGGCGGATTCCCTATCAAAGCTTCCCCACAACGCATTCCGTGTAGAGCTTTGTCCATTGTTTGTATAGGGTATACAGGGTGTATAGGGTGTACAGGGTGTATAGGGTGTACAGGGTGTATAGGGTGTACAGGGTGTACTAGGTGTGGCGCTGTCCATAGCACTAAAACGGTGAGAGGGAGATGAAAGTCACAAACAGCTGTCTCCAGCGTCATCGTTTGTAAATTCTAAATAGGTTTGCTGCTCTGATGCTGCTACAATTGATAAATGTAGCCCTTGATTTATAAACGGTAGCATTATGGTGCAGTTATTCAGCCTTTCTGCGGCTATTGCATGGTTAAATCAATGTATTTTATTTTCTGGGAAAAATTGCCCCACTGCAATTTTCAACAGCTCCCTCAGACACATTATCCTAATGTCTAGTCGGACCAAAAAAAGTGTTCTGTAACTACTGAATAGTTATTCAGGCTTATGTCTGTTTGTGTGCCTTAAGAGTATATGAATTAGCTGTCAAGTCATATTTGAACAAAGACAAAGTATACACAAGACTGTGAAATCATCAAGTTGCATTTCTTTGCGCTGCCATGCAGGCAAACCCAGCTTTGCTGCCACTCGTATTAAAGTAAGGGGAAACGCCATAAAAGGAGATTTGCGGACACGAGCTGAGCCTCCCAGGTAGCACTGCCTCCCAGCCTCCCACCTGACTGGCAGACCCAAATGCCCCAACAATGGCTGTAATCCTAACCTGTGAGTAAGCGCTGCCTGAGAGGCTCAAATCCCTTTACTGGGTTCTGTTCCTGCTCAAATTGTATTGCTGGAACTCCTTTGGGGTGAGTCAAGATCCATTTCCTGCCCTGCTGGTGGAGACAATAGAATAGAGACTTAAACAATGGAAGCACAGGACGGGCAAATAGCTGGAAGAAGCTAAATATAATAGTGAAGCGATGTATTGCTCATACTATTATATTCACAGTTATATATATACCCTGTAATTTAGATATAATTGAACTGGGGAATTATGGTATTATTAATCATCATTTCATGGGATATTTGATCATATTTTAGGTAATCATATATAAAAAAAACAACTACAAAAGCATTTGGCTCAGCATTATATTTGACACATGGAGCTGTACAAATGACAGAGTTATATGATAATCAAATGAAGTTAAGATAAGATAAGATAAAATAATCCTTTAGTATTCCCTCAGTGGGGAAATTGCGGGATTACAGCAGCCTTGGACACAATAGAGTTATGGAGGAGATACTCTTGAAGTTCCAGATGCTTTAAATGCCATTTCCATCTGTTGGCATGTACCAATGTTCTAAGGGAAACACGGCAATGAACATCCATGAACCTCAGATTAACCATTTTTCCAGATGTGCTAATTATCAATGCAGGGTTAATCTGATGGACTGTGTGTAAAATCCACTTCCATCTACTAATCTTCAAAATCCATTTATGTATTTTACAAGCATGTGTGTCTGCAAAAAAAGCTGACACATGCATGAGTCCAAATGTCTGTGTACATGCTGCACATGCATAGGCAGGTATCTGTTTGGATCACGTGCGTTCAGCTGTCTGCCAGATGCAAGCAGACGAGTCTCACGTGCCTGACCTCAAATGGTGGCCTGCACCCGCTGCCAGTTTAATAAACTTAATGGACTCCGTGGCTAACCCTGGATGAGTTCATCAGGTGCCTTCATTTCAAACTGGCATTTCAAGTTCCTCATATTTATGTAAATTGGGGAAGCAGATGAAGCCCAAGGCCAAGTTGCAAAAGGGAGAACGCATCAAACAGATTGACAAGTTACTATGTATTGTGTTTACAGAAATGACAATGAGACAAAAACAATATTATTTGAATTATATTTGAGATTTAGGAGGTTGAAAAGCACCTGTGACCTTGTCAACCTCCTGTGACGACCTTGTGACAGTAATGTGTTACATCAGACTGGCAGCGTGTTATCTGTTATTTTCCACATTTTGGAACATGTCGTCACAAAGGTGGCGAAACCGCAGAAACACCAGGCTCTCGAAATCTAGCGAGCATGCCTAACACTAAACGTTTCCCTCATTTTTAATTCCTGTAGATGGACTTATCTGTTTTTCTCTTTGTGCAGTTGCTGTCTGAGCGCAGCGGTGTACTTTTGCATCTTTTTCTGTCGTTTTTACAAAGCTTGGCTGAACAAAGACGTCACACGTGATTCAAGGCACGAAATTCACATAATTTCATGCTTTTGCCTTTTGTTTATCCTCTTTTTATATCCCGTTCTTTACCTCGTTCTTTACCTCGTTCTTTATCAGACTAAATGATTGTGATGTTTTACAGATATTGTTCGTCTGCCTTAACACACACTTTTGTAGCTGCTTATATCATTATATCTGAGTTATCCTGAAACGTGAAATTGAATTTAGCTGGAGCATTTTGAATACAGATATTGTTTTTTTTATTACAAGGAACATTGCAAAACAATATCTGTATTCAAAATGCTCCAGCTAAATTCAATTTCATGTCTGATCAACAATGACCAATACAACAAATCTGATCTATGTCACATGAGAACAATTCCTAATTCTCAGAAAAAAAATGAAATACCAGTAAATCAGAATTGATGTAAATTAGCTTTTGTGACGTAAAAACTGCTGTGGCATCATTCCAGTACAGTATACTACTCTAATTTAAATAACAGTGTTTGTCCTTTGAATACAGTTCAGACTTGAGCTTATCAGACTGATACTTGTGATGGAGGGTTTGCAAATCTGCAGCAGACTAAAGGGCACAGACGCAAAGACAGATGTTTCACCCGCCACTGCTGATGCTGCTGCTTCTGCTCACAGACGAAGCAGCTGTTGAGACTACTCTGCCAGGATGATCACACACACACACACACACACACACACACACACACACACACACACACACACACGCACACACACATATAGCCGTCATATAGCCTGCTATGCTGACCAGTCATTCTTTTCTGCGTTTTGTTCTCCAGATTCATACAGTTTATGTTTCAGTGTTGAGTATTTATATACTGTTGATTCTCCTGCTACATGTTTCAACCATCCTCCAGGCTGTCAATTAAAGTTGGAGGTAAACCCTACCCACAAAGTTAAACCAAGGCAATACAAACAAAATCTGATCTATATCTGTCTGTCTCTTTTCCGTCTCTCTGCCTCCCCTTCCTTGCAATTCCCTCTCTTATCTTGAACTTCTTGATCCAACAGCTTCATTTCTCTGCAGGATGGATCCTCTCTTCCTGTTGCCGGCTGCAAAATAAATCGCTCCACAAAAGCCCAAGCAGCTCATGAAAAACCCACCTCTCCTCAGATCAATCAATAGCAAAGCCTCTAATTAAACGCTGCTTCAGTTTCATATGCTCATACAATGCAACCAGTAATTTTCTGTACATTTCAAGTGCTCTTCAGCAAGTCAATGTTAGATTTCTGTTTCCCCCCTTTATCCACACATCGCTCTGCCATACCACAGGTGACCCTCCATAAATGTCAGGCTGCCACTGTGGATTTTTGCGCTCGCAGGAGCCGATCACAGATTTAGAGCTTGCAATTATGTCAAAGTGCTTGCAAAAAATTGATGAAATGCCACATCTCACGGGACCCTAAACCTTAACTTCACCCACAATTTACATAAATTAATTTCACTCAGTATATTTTTTATGGACAGATCCATATTGGTGCGGCCACATTTCATAGATCTTTCACACAAGACTGAAGCCCTTGTAAAACCACCAACACTAAGTGGAGGATGTTTATCCCCATATGTCACAGTTCGTCATGCTTTTTACAGTGACATCACTACAAACCAGTTTGCAGGCCATATCACTTCATCAGACTTGTTGCCATACATCTTCCGCTCTACCGCAGCTTGGTGTGTAGCTTCAAGAGAAATGAATATCACAAAGGTCAAAACAGGAGGTGGGTTTCAAACTGTCAGCTTGCAGTGACGGAGGAGGCAGAGAACATAGAGAGCATTGTGATGAATTGTGTTACTGAATACAGTTTGGCAATTCTGGCAGACATGAAGCAGGACGGCCCAGTGATGATGGAGTAGTTGATGGCAGAGGATCGGTTCAAGACAGCCTTAAAAATCTCCATCAGCCGACACGCCGGTCCCTTCTTTATGGAACATCATGTAGTATAAATGGTTTTATAATAGTAAAAAGTGAAATTTAACATGATTGACTTGACCGTGTTCATCTTCAAGACCTTTTAATATAAGAATAACCTCACTGTTACCTATTGTTCCACCTTTTGTAATCCGGCAGTATTAGTGCTTCTACATCTTTGGCCTTTGTAGAGCAGCTTAAACCTGATGAATGTTGGAGTGAGTCCGTCGGTCCCAGCTGATTAATACGTGTTTAATCAGGGTTTAGTCGGTAACTGCTGTGGACATCCTGCTCCTCATTTATTTAGCATGGACACGTCAGTCACTTCCTCCTTGCTTTTCACCTCATTGTATCTCCTCTCTCTCTAAATCTTAATCCAATCTGCCTTATTGTATAATTTTAGCTACAGTAAATATACCTGTGCTTATACCTGTGCTATCTTCTAGCAACACCAATTGTCACATGTGTTCAAACTATTGTCCATGAAATTATCTTGCCAAGAATTAGATGAGGTTAATACCACTCTTATGTGCCAACACATATTCCCATGTGACTCTTAGCGAAAGAGCGAACAAGTGTATTTCACAAATATCAAGCTTTCCCTCTTTTAAAACAACGCACCTTCAAATTGATTGTGAAGTAATTTCACTTTATTAATTATTATTTATTATTTTATCAATGAAAGAAAAGAGGATTTTCATGCTCAAACCCTGCCTCGTGCGAAGTATGTTAGATACCTTCAGCTACAACTATTTAATTATTCAACCTTGATTGTCTCAAATCTTTAAAAGTCCATCTGTAAGTGCCTCTGTTTTTATCTGCAGCTTCTTTGTGACTGGCAGTGAAAACAATCAAGAATAAAGGCTTTTACCTTGATCCACCTCGTCAGTAGTGTGTCCCCAATCTTTAAAACATGGGCTGTTTTACAGTCACATCTGAGCCTTTTACAGCCAGTAGTTTACTAATGACCATTAAACAGCTTTGGTGGAGTTAAGTAAAATACTCAAAGGCTTTGGCAGTACCTCCTCTGAAAGGAGGAGAGACACTTTTACAGTTTTCCTTTGACTTCCTCCATAATGTGCTATGACTCCAAGAGAGTCAGATCTCATCTAAAACTGCATGCAGCAAGATGTTCCATGTCATCCTACTGCCGATTACTCACGATGGCAAAAGGCCTTTCTCGAATCGAACTGCAACAAAGATTCAAACCACCAAAGCTCTCTTCAGCTAGTTTCTCTATCCCTAGCCTTTCTTCTCATCTTCACACCATCTGTATTGAAAGCACACCACCTGGATCTGGAAACCACCTTGAAAGAGATTCCTTTAAGTTTCTTTGCCCATAGCATTTAATAAAATACCATCATAGAATTTAAAAATGAATGTATTCAGGTTGCAGCGACTAGCAGAAAGTGGATGAAAAGGAAAACCAAAATGATTTCAGTCGTTTAAACCAGAGTCAGATCGGGTTCAGTCTCTAGTTGCAGCCTTGTTGTTTGTTGCGTGTGTGTTTGTTGTGTCTGTTTGTTTGGGGGTTTTATTTTTCCTCTGGCAATCTGCACTCCGCAAGGACGCAAGGAGAGCTAGCTGAGAGATTTTGCCCGAAGATAAATTGGGTAACCTTCTTCTGTCATTAGTAATACCTTTTTTCCACTGGTGAACAGCAAGACACAGGCGGCAGAGGGGTGATGGAGGGAAGAGAGAGCAGGGAGGGAGGGAGGGGGGGACGAGAGCTAGGAGTCAGCAGTAATTAGCCATGAAACAAAAGCCCACACGGCTCAGTTATGGCTTGAGTTTCACACCTCGAGCCAGCTCTCCGTGCCTCCGAGGCTCCGAGCTCGGCGAGGGCTGCAGCTGCTGCGAGGTGTCCGACTGAAACAGAGAGCAGACCTGCAGCAGCTCCGTCCTGAGTCTGTCTTCAATCCATCACGCCGCCTCCACACTTCTGTCTCACTGTGGCCGGCTGGCAGGGACGTGCTTTGTCTGGCTGACTTGTCATGTCTGTGTCTAGGGCACATGTTTATAGATCCCACTAGAGTCATGGGTGAAAGCAATATCACAGGTGAAACAACTTCAGTTCAACGCAACATGGGCTTTTTTTGTTGTTGTTGCTGTATTTCACTTATTTTACTCACGTGTGTGCAGTAGGTAAGCTATACGTAGAGTCATGAATCATTTCGCTCAGCTTGTCGTTTTCAAATTATTTTGAAGGATTTTGCAGGTCGAAGACATTATTTTTAGTTCACAAAGCTGGTACTTGTAATAAAAAATTCCACCATTTGAAGTATTTTTCCGAAAATGAAAGTCTTAATGTGATTTAAAATTCTTTACCATAGCCAAAACACCCATAGCACCTTAAAAATATGTACATGTATGTGTACAGGTGTCGGGGGATTCAGTACTCTGATTGCTGGCAAGTTAGCTCTATGTGCCATGGATGTGCACGTCGCAAGCATGATCACAATGCAGGTGCTGAAGATGCGGTTGAAGTGTTTTCGCTTCCCTCTTCAGGATTAGATCCAAGTGGGGGGCTCAGCACAAGCGTCCCCTCCCTCCTCGATGACTGCACTGTTTTCAGGAAAGGCCTGTGGTGACAGGCCCTTCATTAGAGTCTTTGTCCTGGAAGAGCCTATAGTACATAATTAATGTCTGCATGATGGATTACATGGGTGGATTGCAAACAGCGAAGAGGTCGGCAGAAAACGGCAGAATTGATGCGAGGCTATTTTCCCTATTGAGCACGCCTACTGTGTGCCCCTTCTGCACTGGCACCAAAATTGCTGATTAAAAAGACACAATATTTACAACAGTGGTGACTTTTAGTACAGGTGCGAGTGAAAATCAACCCCCTGTGCCACTTACTTTGCTGATTTTTCTTTGTGCCTATGTGTGGGAATCGAAAGCGGCTGTGGCCCAAATGATCATCTTTATTGCGATTCTCACAGGTGGGGCTTTGGGTGAATGTAAACCATTAATCAAAGCCATCGTTAATGATGCAGAGAGTGCTGTGGAAATTAAACTCCTTCTGTTCCAGTTTCCATAATGTTGAGGTGCTCTGTGTTCAGGTGGTGTGATGAAGAGTAAGATATCTGGTTCTTTTTCTTCATTTATCAGTAAGATACCGCACACTGATGTAAGTGTAAGCTCACCACTGCCATCACACCATTGATTTGCAATGAGCTTGAGGTTTCGTCCTTTATATCAAATTGCTGCTCAAGAGTTCAGTTAAATGATTTAGACATTTGACTTCTAGATAGAATGCCAGGATGAACATCAATGTGTAGACTTTCCTCACAACCTCTAGGCTATGTTTTAATAAAACAAACTAAATCAGAACTAATTACAACACATGACTTTTTACATAAGAGATCAAGTGGGCTCAAGTGGAATGGCATCTAATGGGGAGAGCAGGGAATGTTTGATCTCTGTGTTTTTATTTAATACCCCCCCAAGGGAAGCAAAGCGCAATTTCTTCCACCATTTAAAGAGTTTTTGGAAATATAGTTTATATCTGACAGGAACTGCTTTGCACCATTCCCCGAAAACCCCTGCATGCCTTGAGGTTGTAAACACCCCAGGATCTGGAGCTGTCCTGATGCGCGTCAGTCTTCTCCCTGGCAGTTTTTGAGATTTAATTTCAAATAAATGTGTCTGTCTTTTGCCAGTACAGTCTAGTGCGCCGGTGGATGAAGTGACTCGCTCAATTATACATTTACTTAGACAAGTAATAAAGCGCTGCCACTCTCTGCCAAAGCTGGGGCTTATTATACCGGCTGTACAAGCTGTTTTCCCAGCCTCCTGTTCCTCCCCTCTCACTGATCAAGATATTTCTCCCAAAGAGAGGCAAAGAGAGACAATATATGTCGAAAGCCCCATCCTTACAGTTTTGTCGAATTATAAATGCATCTAAATCCTAAATTTGCAGATTACTCAAGTTTAGGCAGCACAATTACTTGGTTAAAGTAAAAAAGAAAGATCGTAGATTGTGTTTATATAATAACGTAGCGTCACTGGCGTAAATTAATAGCAAACGGCCATAGTGAACTTTCCTACCATAAGTAACACGTGTGGCATTGTTAAGTAACAATCCTATAGTGAATGCAGCATTCACTTGAATCACGGCGGCGTGATTGACAGTGTTTACGTTTTTTAAATATTCATATATTCGTGAAAAAAAAAATAAGAATCCGCTGCTGTGTGTGTTCTTACGTGCCTGAAACAGGAGCTGACACTCTGTGGAGTCTGTGTCGAGCTCCGCCTTTCACCGTGATTTGTCAATTCAGGTGTTGGTCGACATTTTGTGTGAAACTACCCAATGAACACTCAGGAAATCCCTAAGTACCTACCCACCCACCTATGCTACAAAGAGACACTGATACACAAACAGCTTATATATTAACAGTTTGTTTGACCCATCAACCACCTTTCCCATCCACCTTTAGTGGACTTTCTCAATTGTTATATTCGTTATTACACCATGTAATTCTCAATAACAGTAGCTTGATATACTGCATAAACGACAACATTTAGCGTATCCCGTGGTTTGCAGAAACGTAGAATGACAATATTTGTTCCTGTAGACTGGGTTGCTCTCTTCCAACTTCCTCACATGGTGACATTATCAGTCCAACCTTTAAGCCATGTCTACAGAAGATAAGCTTCATTAAGATTATTTGCTTAGATTTCTTTACCAAGGTTGTACAAAAAAAATCTCAAAGGATGTGCTGGCATTTATTATTTTACCATCATCCTTATCAAAATAGCTTCAAAAGAGATGACACAATCAGATTTTATGGAGGAAAAATAACATTTTCCCCTTGCGCATTGTTTGTGACTGCCCGATTATGAAAGCATGTTAAAGCTGACATGCATCAAGGCTGTTTGATGCTGTTAAAACCTGCTGTAGGAATCAAATATCCCATTTGTTTGTAAAGAGAAGCCGCATGAAAGAGCATCTTTTATGAGCGCCAGTTTGAGAAGGCACCCGGAAAACAGTCAATGCATGATTCACAAGCAGCTTTTACATGAGATCTCACTTCTACTTTATTTAAGGATGTTGTTCCTCTGGGGAAAACACATCTTGACATGTTCCTTCTGACTGGATCTGAATCTTACAACTTATATACCTTCATTCTAAATTGACGAAGCCTACTTTCTCCAAGAACTCTAAGACTCCTAACCATCATAATGTGTAAGATCCCCCGGGAGGCCATTTCTTCTTCCTTACAGTGAGAGTGAGACAGACGGACTGACTGGAACCTCTGATTAAATTGACAGCTAGTGCTTGGCTGCTGCATTTGGCAAACACTGACGGGAAGAGATCTTATCCCTGAAGTTAACACTCCACTAATTGGACATGAGAGAGGGAGCTTCATTTTAAACCAATTAGCAAATTTGATAGTCTTAAATTAACCTGAGCTAGATTCATGCAACGCTTACTTCCATTCCCTGTAACCTCAATTTCTCTCACAATCACACACTCACTTTGTCACACGCTCGGCCTTGCAGCTAATAATTTTGCAACTATCACATGATCATATACAGTTTCTGAAAGGTAATGGTATTGACACGTTTTTAATCCTACTGCTGAGTTATGACTGTAGGATAGCGACAGCTCTTCCAATTAATACCGCAACACCTTTGGGTGCAAATGATGGTTCATCGCTTCACCGTAATGTGTCTATGAAAATAGATACCTGAAAACGGTGCACATGCTGTAAAAGTCATCTGCATAGCCGTGCAGTGCGACGATAACATCTGTGGAAGAGCTCTTATCAGAGACTCAGTAATCCGTATAATAAACTACCCAAGCTGTTCTCCACAAACTCCGTCTTTTCAGTCATACAAGACTTTTTACTATTATATCCTTTTACCAATGTTTATAACATCTGTTTTGCATTTTCAGTGAAATTAAAAATGTTTTGGGGAAAAGGATAAATTTCCCCAAGGGCAGGATTTAAATATACGTGGTGAAAAGGTCAAATGCACTAAAACGCTGTTGCTCTTTCCTGGCCTCTGGTTACCAGGGAAACCCCTTAGCCTTCTGTGTGTTTAAACACGTCTGTCTATTTGTAGTTGCGTAATTACACGTATGCAATTGGTAGCATCTGTGTGAGTGGGTTTCTTTATGTAACCCTGTGTATGGGCATATCAATACACCTGCTACCCATTATTTATAGTGTGAAGCAGGGCTGGGGGTGACTGGAATGGGGGTCTTATAAACTGTTATGACCACAAACAGAATACAGGATACGTACGTCATATTATTACTATGTGAATTATTTAATGGCCCTTTTCATGGAAGACATCTTAGCTTGGGGCAATAGGGAAAGCACTGGTGTAAATAACACAATAGACGATTGCTTATTTCCACTTAGCTGCTTTAGTTTTTTTGCTTGCTTTGAATAGAACAGAGAGAAATAACATTAATATGATTGGTGACACCTATGGATTCCTACTAAATCAAGTTAAAAGGTATTTTATAAGGGCAAGGCAAACGTTGTTTTCATGTTAAAACATTTAAATGAACTTTAACGTTTTGGTTTCTGGTTAATTTGTTTATTTAAATATTTTTGACCACCATTTCTATTAATCCATGTTATCAACAGGTGTGTTTCATCCTCCATGCTTTACACTGCTACATTTGTCAAGCAAATTTGGAGGACAACAAACAAGGCTGACAGCATGGGAAGATCAGGAGCTGAAACAACAAGATGACAGCCAGAGGAAATTTAATTTACATACATTTTTTGTCGCAGAACTGCAGCACTTGGCCAGACTTCAGAGGGGGAACCCTTTTCTTTATCTTTTTTGTTCACACTAGGTGATGCTGACGTCTGTGGCAATCGGATGAAGCGGATGCACTGATTTTGACTTGAGGGAAGAGCTAGAGCGACTCAAGCGGATGGACCGATGCCATACTGAGAGAGCCAACTGGTGGAGGTAGGATATGAGGGGAAGTCCAGTGTAATGAGGGAAGACATTTATCATTCACCTTCGCCTCCCCTCAGTCACATATGAAAGATTGAAAGCCGTGAAGAATCCACACCTGACAAACTTCCTGTTGTCACACTGCTGCATTTAGCTCACACACTCATAGAAACATGCTGTCTGCTATTTGATGGACTGTCACATCCTCAGTATCCAAACAACTCAGTATGTCTGTGTATGTAAAGTTATTATTATGTATAACCTCTGATGTATGAAAGTGAACAGTAAATAGTGAGGTTAATATCAGTGAGATGCAAACAGAAACAATGGATGACATGCATGCGTTGTTTACTGTAATTTAAATCCAGCGGAATTGGCGAACTACGCCACTAACTATGAATGCTACTTCATGGAGAGGTAATTACAGAATGTTCGAAAATGGTATGACTTTGAAAACGCCAATAAAAACAGAATATTTTAACTTAGAACTAATTAGAAATGATGAGAACACAAGGCAGTAAGCACATTTTTTTCATTCAATAAAAACTCAGAACATAGTGAAAATGTTAAATACAATTTATTTCAGCAAAGACAGTCCAAACAAACCAAAAAACGAGTAATCAATTATCAAATGTTTTCTTGATTTGTCAATGAAACATTACATTACCGCACAGAACCTTCATGTCTGTACGCCTTACATTGAATGACAACAAAGAGGAGACGACGTGTATGTGTGATGGATGGGGGAGGGATAGAATATGCACAATTTGCATTTATGTGTGAGAGATCTATTGCACTGTGGTTGTTGTTTTGTCGTATCCCCTCTCCTCTCCCTGTGTGGCTTTCTGTCAGAGCCAGTCCAGTGACATTTTCAGTCAGCTGAACTCGGGGACCTTTTAGTGTCACCCTCTGTTGTCATTTCTGACTGCTACAGCCCAGACAATGATGCACTCACACTGTGGGGGGGGAAATGATATACAGCCAACCTCAAGGTCTGCCTGGCTCAAAGTTGTTTTTCAATGGCGCCATCAAACCGGCTTTTGCTAGCACAGAATAACACTCAATGCGGAGATGAAAACAAAAAAAGAGAACGTTTTTAGCGATGTCTTCTGTACTCAGTCAGATACTTTAGCGTTTGATATTTGCTATTCACTGAAGCTGATGCAAATATGTGAAATAAATGCAATACTTACAGTCACTACAAAACATAATACCCTGTTGGAACTTTGTTTCTGCTAAATCGAGCGTCAACAAGCCTACAAAAACATCATCGTGTCTCTTCATAGTTCATCCTGTTCCAGTTTGCAAGCCCAATCGTGGAGTACATAATTGCCCCTGACAAAATCAAATAGGCTAGGTCCCTGAGGGAGTGTAAAACGGCATGCGTCTTATCCATAAATCAGGTGCGTAGGGCCGAAGTAAGGTGGCAGTGGCAGTTATATAGGAGCCTCAGCTGCGTCACGTGCCTCCTGAAAGAAAATGGAACTGTCGTAGGAGCCGTGACATAGTGCGGCAGCAGCATCACTCACGTCTCTCTGCCCCTTTATGTCATTATCACACTGTGTGTGTGTGTGTGTGTGTGTGTGTGTGTGTGCTTGTGTGTGTGTGTGTGTGTGTGTGTGTGTGTGTGTGTGGCGCCATGCTGGCAACAGGTGCAGCTGAAACAATTTCCAAGTTGTGTGTTATTACGAGTAACCACATGCACCTGCTTGCCTCTGCTTACGACTTCACTGAGAATTATTAAATTGCCGATGCGGGTTGAAACTCTTTCTCAGAAGACAACCCGGGGACTCTTCAGCCTGACTAACATACAGCTGCTACCAACAGAACACTCTCTGTCGCTGGTATTACCTTCCCGCCACCTACATTTGCCCATCTCAGAGTTGTTGAGCTTCTCTGTGAGCGTGGGTTTCGGTACAGCTGCCTTTTTTAAATACGTTCTCCGTATTGATTCGAGTCTATGGCTGTAACCTCGTATCAGGGCTTTGCAAAGTTCTCTGCGGTATTAAGTCCTGGTCCTAATTGAGGCCTCCCAGAGGCTAACTGGCTCGATTGCTCCGACATGTCAAAAAGCATCAGTCAGTTAAATGGGGCTGGGAGATGGTGAGCCGTTATTGCTGCTACTGCTGCTGCTGCCTGCAGACTGTGACCTTGTGAGGAGACCGAGCTTGAAATGTCTCCTCTAAACTCGTTGCTTCTCTGGAACTTCCCAGTACTTCTCTTCTTGATTCGATATCCACCAATGAGTAAGTGTTCGTGTGATCACATGTGTATTTTGTATGTACCTTCAATCGCATGCCATGCGTGAGACAGATTTCCGAGGCCCAAGGCTGCCGGGTAAAATTAATGACAGTTTCTCTGAGTGGCTGGTGATCCTGCAGCAAAATCCTCCCAAAGATTCATCCTGGCATGCTGGGGATTGACAAATTACACGGCTGGATCTGCCAGGAGAAATGGCCGGAGCAACCAGCACTGTATGTGAGGGACGACTACAGGGTGTTGCCATAGTAACGCGGAGGCGTTGACCAGGTGTGAAAGCAACCTACGATCAATGCTATTTGTAGATATCAAGTAACTAAACTAATGTGCTGCGAGTCATGAACGCGTTGAACAAATGTGCTCAATCATAATTAGACAATGTATTATTTGTGATATACCAGTGCAGAAGTTACATGATACACGCTGTACGACTCTAGTAAGGAGGACAAGAAGATCCTGTATTTGAGTATGGTGGGGAACTTTGTCTTGTCTTTTGATGTCACTCTCTGCAGCTCAGTGTCTGGAGCTAGTGGATCTCTTCAGAAAGAGGAAGCTACAGGCACCTCTCAGCACTGAGGTGAAGAGGTAGACATGGTGCAGTCCAGGTATCCATTCATACATGCCAGCCACCATGCAGGTCTCAAAGCGCATACCCCACTGTCAAATCAATGGCGGCCAGTGTGCTCTTCTTCGCGTGTGTTGTGCAGGAGAGGCGGTACAGAGAGGGAGGATCTATAAAAAAAAGGCTGCCTGCTACAGCCTGAAGGCAGTAGCAGGGCAGAGGGCGCGGACAAAGCGGAAATCTGTCCTGACACAAAACCACCTGCCCCCTCTACGGTGAGCTGCCATCAACAGAGCACCGTCCTAGAGCCTCTGGCTCCTACCCCCAAGGTGCAACACAAAGTGCTTAAGGCGCTCGGCTGTGCCAACAGCCATCAGACTGTACAATACCTGCTCCCTGTTGTGTGAATAACCACAAATGCAGCCACCAAGGATGATGCTGGTGCATGGAGCCTCCTCTTACTGAGAAAGTAACCTGCACCGATTGGAGAGCTCATCTATAACTGTTGATTAAAAAAAGAGCATCTACTGCTTTATCTTATTAAAGGGATACTCTGGCAATTCGGTTTACACCTCCAGACAGTGTGCCAACAGATTGAGTGTCTAAAATTGAAGCAATTATCTGGACTTTAGTCTCTAGTATGAGTCAAGCTCAAAAACACAGAATCCTACACTTCCCATAATGCATCTCAGTTGCTTAGCTCCTTGCAACTCCCTACCTCAGTGCCCACATGTTTTAAACCTCACGCCTTCAGTTTGTAGCACAGACTTTCTTCTATTTCAAAGTTATGGTCAACGGTTGACGTGTATGGTGATGGATTATCATGCGAATGAAGCTATGCTGACTTTAAATCCACCGGTTGCCACCAAAATGCCATTATAGCACAGGGAATCTACTCATCAAGGTATATAATGTATGCACTGCCACTGCAGAAAATCACTCAGCTTCACCCAAAAATGTGGAGGTGCAGAATATAAATCTCAAGTTGTCTCATTCCAGTTCGACTTCTGCCGCCATTCAAATGCAGAACAGTTCCAGGGAAACATTAAACGACGTTCAGTGTAGTTCATCTCAGGAGTATATGTCTCAAAATGCATTACATATGCACCAAAGTGCAGTTCACAGGCAGCTAATTACAGTTATTTGCTTAACACCTAGTTATTTACTGTTCTATAGGTCAAAGGCATTTTGACGCCTTCCTCTATAACAGAACATTTGAGTGCCGACCGCAAGTTATTTAAATTCAGAACAACCTGACTAATGTATTTGTCAATGCTATGTTTTAATTAAATGATATTCACTGGAAGAATCTTAATGAACTATATCCAAATGTCAGTAGATAGATATAGCAGCTGCTGTTCAAAACGTAAACCTTCCATCTTTGTAGGTTATAGCATCAATGAAACAAACATTTGAAGTGAAGAAATGAACATGAATCAAAGAAACATTGGACATGCATATATTATATTGTCCTCTAAACACCTGCTTGTTCATTTGCTGTCAGTAGTTTTCCGTCTTTGTAACAGCAAAGATCACCATAAAGCCTGAATCAAGAACAGTGCATCATTTAGAGACATTGTGACATTGTTTTTCTTTCTTATCTTCCTCTTCTTTTGTAATCTAATCTTATGTGTTGCTAGCTGTTTTGCCACTTAGGGTTTAGGGTATGAATAGGACTAGGTTTGGGACTGGCAGTCATGCACCTTTGATTGATACTGAAAGATTATGGCTTCATAGTCTCTCCCTGTCACCCGTCGTATAGAATGGTGGATAGAGACGCTGGAGGGGCCTTTGCTTACACAGCGCTGTTTGCCTGGAACTGGCTATCGACATGGGCCATAAATCACTCTCTAATATTTTTATGCATCCAGTTCATCCAACTGCTGCTAATGTTTCCTTTCCATGCTTCCTTTGTAACTCATTTGGGCTGAGTGGCGATGCATGACAATGTGTGCGTAATGGGGATTGCTAGAATCAGCTTGGCAGAGACACGGCTTCTGTCTGGATTGGCTTAAAAGTGCAACTCCTGTGACCTAGCAGCAATGTGTAACATCAAGATTATGTGAAAAGGGCAATAGAAGACAAATCAAATGCAGCCTTCAATTGTAAGGGCTTGCCCCCCGATGTCATTGTAGAAGCCCTAATCCTACATAAATCCTGTGTCAGTATTTTAATGGCTTTCATAATTCTTCAAAAACTGTCAAGTTGCATTAAGAAACCTGTCTCTCAGATGCTAATGTGTCCCCCCAGAGCCCCTGCACATTTGTAAAATTGAATCATATGCAAGGAATGGCAAGCAATTTGTCGTGGAAGTGGTCCTAATCCTAAAGCAGCTAGATTATTTTTGCCTTGGTGGCACATTTCATATTTGACCCCAACCCTCACCAAGCTCCCGGCACAGTGACTGTGGCTGTTGCTGCCCTCGTTGCCATCATGTCCTGACCTTCGCTGCCTTAGCATGTCACACTCTTATCGAATGCTATCTGATGGCACTGCAGGGCCCGAAGCCAGCAAGCAAACACTCTGATACGATCTGTCTGTCTGGTTAAAGAAGATGCCCCCCTCCGCTGTTCTCCCTTTCCATCAACACCTGTGGCAGCTTCAGGGAAACTCGTTGATTTTTCTTTGTTTTTGGTGCAAGTTTACATTTCTGGATGTGTGGATATGCATATTTTGTAAGATAAGATCACGCTAATAGGATCAGTAAAATATCTTAGGGGAATAAGATGATTGTCTTTCTTGAGTTAGATAATAAGATCGATGCTACTCTCATGTCTATCACAGCTTAGTTTGGCATAAAGGCCTGAGGCACATTATATCTTGTTTAATCCACAGAAAAACCAAAGTGAAAAAGACCGTTGGCTAAATGGTGGGTTTCTCTGCTATGCTCTAATGTTGACTTACCTGGCTACACCAACCGTAGTAACCTCACCACTAGTAGTAAGGTCAAGGAGTATTTTAAAAAAGATTTTTCAACAATCGTCCATAGTGTATCGCTATGTCCGCGACTAAGTCCTGTTTTAAACAGATTTAAAATGGTCCAATCCTGTACTGCTAGATGCTTATTGCCTTCTAATCGAAGGCCAGAGACCTCCCGGCCTGTCACATCATCCGGCCAATACCACAGCATGACGTCTCACAAGCAAAGAGGTGAAAAAAGGTGTCAGAACATCGCACCCCCTGCAGAGACAGTAGCCCTGACGTGCAATGTTTGTCGACTGGAGTTGTATGTTATAACTCCACCACACATCTCTGGGGAGCGGGAACTAGTTTTATGTGTTTTGCACTTACGGTCAGTGCACGAGAGCCGTAGAGGCAGTGACATTTCAGAGTTAGAGACCCAGCCATAGTGACAGACCACTTCACTTAATGCACTTTAATTCATATGATGTGTATGGCATAGATATGTTAGTTACAAGTGATCAGTTACACAAGAAGAAAGAAATACACTATGTATTTTATTTTCAGATGCAGTTAGTTGTCAAGTGCATTTTAGTAAAACATGTGTCCAGTGACACAATAAGAATACAATATGCACTTTTGCTTTCTCTAATTTGTATGGCAAGTGCATTTCAATTCAGTGTGATCACTGCTCAGTGACTGTGCAAAAGTCTTAAAGTAGTGTTGATGCAATGTGTCCGCTTAGTTATCAATATGTTATGTACCTATTAGACTATCCAGGTGGTACAGCAAGTTGTAGTTTCAGCTCTATTTTTACATTTTCTGTAATTGCAATATGTATCGTATTGCAATATGTCGTATTGTGACACTTGTATCGCGATGCGTATCGTGAGGTGCTTGCCCATGCACAGCCCTAATCATGAGCTAGCTACGTTTTGTGGGGTTACAAAAACGATGCTGCTCTCTTATATCCATAACTTCTATGTGGACTATTAGCCCAGCCAGTCTTTTAGCATTATAGACAGCATTTTTAAATAAGGAGCAAACAAATGGTCAATTTGTTGTTTTGGACGGGTAGTGTGCCAGACTGTTGTCTTCTAGGAGCAGTTACTTTGCATGTGTTTTTCTCTTAGTATTATGAAGTATTCACTTGTTTACATGTGTTTTCTTGTTCATAACCTTCAAATAAGCAATAAGAAATATACACAACACATAACATAACACATACTGTCACAAAAAACTAAAGTCTACAAGACATATTGAATATATCCTTTAAGGCATGTGCAGAGAACTACAGGATTACATTTTATCCGGTACCTAAGAGTAAATTAATTGCCTATTGAAAAGCCTCTAATGACAGTTTTCATGATCCACTGTACCACTTTAGTAATCATGGCCATTTGTTGGGTTTTGTGTGCAGGAACCCTAACTAATAGTACACAATATAACCTTGTATTTCAATTTACACAAATGTTTGTAGTGTAACATAAGAGAAAAGAGGACGCTGCTAATGCATCATCCCACGCACACCATTGTCTCTCTCGCAAAAACAGACATACCGTAAACACACATTAACATAGCAAATTAATATATATTCACATCTCCTTCGCCCCAGGTATGCTACAATGAGCCTGCATTATTGTGTTGCTTTTCTTTGAATGTGACAACATTCAATAAGTATTCAACAGTCAATGGTTTCCCCTGTAAATGTCAGCTCACTTTCCATGTTGTTATGAAGTGATGCAGTAATTTCATTTTACAAATCATTCTGGTTTAAAAACTGTACAAATTTAGCTGATTAGATAAGATGTAAAATAAAATAACTCAATCCTCAATTCACCCTACTTGAGTGAAGTGGCAATCCAGTTTGCAGTGGTCATCAGGATGTGAGTCACTTTGGAAAGGTGATGGCCCTAGAAGCACTCATTATAACAGCGGCCATGAGCGCTGGATGGAGTGGCAGACTGAAGATATTTGTTTTGCAGGCTTGTGGATTTCTATATGTTGGGTTTCGAGCCTCTTAGTTTAAGAACACATAAACCTGCAAATCCCTCCTCCTTTTGTATTCCCCTTCCTTTTAATTGCAAATTTTAACTTTTTAAAATGTCTTTATTGACCACCGAGAATGGTCGTCCCTCGTCTGGCTTAGCAAACAAGCAAACAGACCCAAAAGCACTTAATTGATTGTGATGGCCCATTTGGCCTCGGTTCAGCCACATCGGGTCGCTTTTTAAAAACACTCGGCCGACGAGACACGACAAGACAATTCAATAACACTCGGGTTTGTATGTTTTCATTTGCCAGACGGCCTCCGATGCCGTGGTCCGCTGATTGCTTCTTCTTTTTTTCTACAGTGAGCTCATTTGACAACGGCGCACAAATAACAGGCTGTGAAAGTCCACAACAGTCACACACACACACACACACACATATTGTCTTTTAGTTTCCCAGAAGCCCCAACACACACACACACACACACACACACACACACACACACACACACACACACACACACACACACACACACATATATATACGCAGGCTGTATTTATTTTGCTCTCCTCTCTCAACCGCCACAATTTGGCAGGTGGCACAGTGCCGGTTTCCATTAGAGAAAAAAAAAATAGGGAGAGAGAGAAAAATCTATAAAGTCAAATAAACAAGAGTGGGAGCTGCTGCCAACTTGCTTGCATTCTCCACCAGATAATAGAAATGGAAGTACAATAAGTCCCTGTATAACCTCCCACATAGAGGTGTAACAGAGTTCACTTTCCTGCATTTGGATTCTGGCTTTGGCACCGGTTAATACTATATGATTTGGTGTAAATGAATCATACACATCTCTACACAGAGACTGAACAGGCAGACAGATACGCCACAAAGTTTTTGGCACAGGCATCCACAGTAAATCTCAAATGTTCTTGTCTGTGGTTTTGGGCGTTTTTTATTTATGTATTTATTTCAATAATATATAACTGAAACAGGTTGCATAAGTGGTTCACACAGGAAAAGAAGCAGGTGCCGTTGCAGTCATGCAGGTGTCAGCCTGATTTGATCGCTGAAGAAGCGCTTGTTGTTATGAGGTAGTTACAAATAAGTGATTTCGTTATGCATGCGTCAGACTCATTATCAATTAAACGGCTGTATAATGCGGAGGCAGGCGCTTGTCAGTGGGGAGCAACCATAAATGATGTCAAAGCTTCCTTATTTTAGTGATGGATCATCAGTAAGCTATAATCTCTGACCATGGATTCTGCATATCAAAAAAAAACTGCAGACAGACAGCTAAGTCTCATCATTCATGCACCTTTTTGGTATCAAGCACTGTACACATGCTGAAGGCCTCAGGTTTTATGCAGGGACACGGAAGCTTTT
The DNA here is from genome assembly GCF_910589615.1 of Taurulus bubalis. NCBI lineage: Eukaryota > Metazoa > Chordata > Actinopteri > Perciformes > Cottidae > Taurulus > Taurulus bubalis. Next base: position 7,764,019 of record NC_136608.1, on the reverse strand, counting down.
ATGTCCTTTGGAATGGGATGTAACAGTGCCGGGCTGGGGTTGGTTCATCGGTCCATTTCACTTCCTCATATTAAATGTCTTCATTCTTCTGACAGCTATTGTGGAGAGAGAAGGAGCCTCATCATCAAAGCGTGTCCTGTCGTCACTCTCTTCTCTTCCCACGCTGAGAGCAAGGACAGATAATAAATAATACGTAGCGCGTTTACCCAAATGTCATATAATTATTCCTTTAACTAGTACAACAATCCGGCACAGCAAACACTAGGCACAGTAGATCTCAACAGTACCAGAAGTGTTTTGAATCTGAAAATGTATCCATAGGTTCACAAGTGAAAAACCACAGCACTGAGCTCTCATTAGCCAGCATGTTCAGCAGTGCAAGAGCTCTGCCTTTCAAGGTCTGAATATGAAGCACTGACTTCAATAATACAAACTCAAAGACGTGATACGATAGACAACATTAGCCTCCTGGCATCTCAAACTCCTGGCATCTCAAACTCTCTGCAGTCCTCCGCGGCGTGGGATGATGCATGGCCCACTTTGAGCGCTGTAGACGTGCTCTGCTGAAAAGGCTTTTTGGGGGGGGAAGACCAGCCCTTAGGTAAATTGCTTGTGATATTCCGAGCGCTCATATAGCATCCTTATGGACAGCGGGCACAAAGGCATCCCCTTTTGTGTTGACTCAAAATCCTATTTAGCCTAATTAGGCCAACTGGGGTCTGTAACTGTTTGAGTCATTGTGGGATCACGGAGGCCCGCAGGTGAAAATGCAGATGAAAGACTTTCAGACAAAGAGAAGAAAGCAGCTCTCTAGTGGTGCATGTATTGTGCAACACAGGGTTAATGTATCAACACAGATGGGGGGGGGATGCAGAAAAAGAAAGAATCACAGGAGAAAGAAAGCGAGTCATGGATTGGAAAAGGCAGTGTGGGAAAGATGGACAGAGACTGAGCTGTTTAGGCTCTGAGAAAGCAAAGATGAAACCAAAAAGATGAATCGAGGTCGAAGGATGGAAAGAGACGTCCTTTCACCCTGAGCTCATTTGTCCTGTGGCCGCAGAACCTGAGGATAGAGATGCTCTAATGATCAAAAAGAACACTTCCTCATCATCGTGTGTGTGTTTGTGTGTGTGAACAGCTCTTGCTGTGAGCAGTGGGGGCTTTAAGCTCTTTCATTAATCTCACAGGATGTCAAATGGGCCACATGCATGTGTTGCAGTTTCGTTTTAGTTAAAACATACTTTTATTGTGTGGCAGTTCTGTTCTCCAGCACTTACACTGATGTACTATCATGGCAGTCCGCTCTGCTCAGAAGAATACTCATTTGAAGTTCCATTATTGTGATGTAAAGCCAAACCAGATTTACACAGAAATAAACCAAAGAAAGACCAGCTGAAATAGAGATGAAAACGAGGCAAAAGGGCGGCTTTTAGCCGAGATCGGAGTGTCTTTGTGTTTTTCGCTGTATTACTCTTGAGCAAATTTTGCATAAAGAGGAAGTTGCATATCAATCCCTCCATTATTCCTGTATGTGTGTGTGTGTGTGTGTGTGTGTGTGTGTGTGTGTGTGTGTGTGTGTGTGTGTGTGTGTGTGTGTGTGTGTGGGCGCAACTGAACATCGCAATCATGGAGTGCATGGGTTTTGGCGTGTGTGCTTCTTGTCAGGAGCACATGTTCCCAAAGACCCCCGCAGGGATGATGAGCATTGATTGGATAAATGAAATTATCAGATGCTGCTGACGGCCGCCCAGTACTTTGTGTTTGCGTGCGCACAAGGAGCCAGGTGTTTCTGTCTATTTTTTATTTTTTTTACCCTTTTTGTCAAAATGTATTTGCGCGAATGAACATACAGTTTATTTATTGTTGACATGTGCGGCTCGAGGACAACTCGTGTGTGTGTGTGTGTGTGCACGTGTGTGTGTACGCATATGTGCCTGCATGCATGCTGGCGTTGATGCCCTTGTAGATTACATGGGGAGCGCAATCTGTGTTTAGCACACTCGCCCTTAGCGGGCGGATTATGGGATGAACAGAGTGGCAGGCTCCTGTCCCCATACAAATACACATTAACTCACTAACACACACTAACACACACAGACACACATTGTAGGTATTCCTGCCGGGTCCTGTAGGACAGATGCAAGGTGACGATCAGCTGAGAGTGAGCAGTGGAAGTTGCTCCCATACACTCATGCCCATTTATCTGCATTTGCACATGTGCTGACTGCCTGATTAGTCAGTTGCGTACAATATTCACACCCTGCAGGCTTCTTTTTGTGAAGTGTGTTTGTGTGTGTCTGTGTGGGTGTGTGAAAAAAAACACAAGGAAGCATTTTATTATGTTCTGTTTTATTCACACATTATTGTTTTCTATACAAACACTAATTATTTACTTCAACCACACTACGTACGATGAGGTACAGAGTCTGAGTGAGTGTTTTGATTCCCAAGGTTAATATGTAATGCTTCTATGCTATAATTATATGTTTAACTCTTTTCAGCCTGTATTTGGAAGCTTGGCTATTTAAACTACTAAGACACCAGGAGCTGACGCAAGAAAGGTCTTCCTTTGATAACCGGGTTACTCGTATGGACATGACCCTTTTGTTTAACAGTGAAAACATCATGTATTTGTGGAGGACAAACGTTAGTGTTTTCTAAAAAGCCTCATTATCTAAATCACACTTGTATTCTTCTGTCTTTAGCCTCTTATCCCTCTTTGGCCTGTCGTTTTCATGCTCACCAGCAAACACACACCCGTCCACATGATGATCATCACATGCACATAGGCATATGTTGACTTATTTGCGCACACATCAGCTCACACAAAGTCAACTGTGAACCCACAGAAGCACACTCCTCTGCCTTCCACCGTGATCCCAAGGACACTGAGTCAACATTTACTGGAGCTTTGATGGCTTTACAGTCTGCGTTATTGCAGCCTCTCTTCCTCCTCCTCCTCCTCCTCCTCTTCCTCGTGTCATCAGCAGGTCTCAGGCTTTTGTATCATGGTGTAATTACTACACAACAGGGAGTAGCGCAGCATACAACTTTCAGTTCTTGTTTTGAACGAGCCTGTCTCCAGCTTCAAAAAACGTGGTTCCACATTGAAGTTGTTAGTGGTATCATTGCTGTAAAATCAGCGTTATAGCTTTGCTGGTGACATGGCTCTATGGCAATGTTGATCCACCTCTTTCTTTAAGAATTAAATATCTAGCCATAGATTCTGTATTTAGATTCATGATCCCGAGAGGATGAATGACCGTGTCCATGGTGATCCTAGACTTTGGTTTATGACCTAAAACCTGCAATACTAATGACATGTCCATTGTGTTAAGTGCTAATTAGCTAATGTCAGCATGCTAACACGCTAAACTAAGATGGTGACCATGGTAAACATCATACCTGTGAAAACACCAGCACCTTAGCATTGTCATTGTGACTTCTTGAGAATGCTAACATTAACATTTAGTTATAAGCACTGCTCACTGGCATCGCTGTAAACTGTTCTTACAGTTAAAAATGTAATTGCATGAATTGCATTTTGTTTTATTGATGTATTATCAGATATAATAAATAGGTCAGGCTCACTAGGTTGAACCAGCCTGGCAAGGTGCAGCACCTTTTCTACATCTTGTTGCTTTTATGGTATTTTAGCACAGAAGAAGTACAAAATAAATAAACTAAAACATGCCCTTAGGAAATATCACACTTCTCCTTTTGATTTTTGACATTCTTCTATCTTACCTTTGATCTGTCTAATGTGCACAGCTGGGAGACGATGATTAAATGCGGAATGAAGTGGAGAAGAATCCTTTTAAGATCACATTATTTATATATAAATAATGATGTTACTATGAACAGATTTGACATTGGAAGCTTAACGAAAAACTGTTTTGGTTCCATCGTCTTCTTTTCTGAGTCTCCACTTATAATGCAGTTTACACTCGGCAAATGCCGACTGTTAAAGATATTTCTGATGATGCCTTCGTATCGAGTCGTGGCTGTGAAGAGCCAAACTGATACTTGTGATCAAAGCAGTATACTGTGACTCAAATCTTGCCCCATGGCTACAATCCGGAAACCAGCATAGGCCGATAACACACAAACTGACACATCTGATCACATGATCCCGTCTAAACCTTCGCCCCAGCCTCCGCACGGCACGGCATCCGGAGAGAGCTGTGAGCCCCTTGTTATTGGTGGAGAAGATGGAGGGGAAGAAGGGTGACAATTCATTTAATCCCTTCATGAATGCTCCTCTTCTCTCTCGGGGTGATATTGAAAAGATGCTCCAGGCTTTCCCCCAGCAAAGCGCCAAGCAGAGAGGCCCCTGGGAAATATTTTATTCAGGCGACGCTAAATTTTGTACTCGGCTCACACACAGAAATGCACATACAAACTGCAGTTTTTATGAAAGAGGCATCTTTGACCTATATTTCACGTCTTGTAGATGCGGCATGCATTTTCATATTCAGCAGGATGATATTATTCCGAAAGACTGTAACTTTGGAAATGGAAGCTGAAGGTTAGTTTAACCACTTGAGCCTTATAGCTCCCATTGTTCTCCTTAAAGCTCCCTTTAAGTAGCTTTGAAGTTGGATAAAACACTTGACAAAATCACCCTAACATTTCCCATCTTCCAGTTGCAGCAACTCGCTGAATCTACCACACAAATATCAGCGAGGACATGTGCAGCACTCTTTAACACACATGTAAAAATAAACCACACACACACACACACACACACACATGGCTGCTTTCTTTAATATATCAGCCGCTCCGTATCTCTTGTGTTTTTGTCATTGCCCGGGGACTGGTGATTATGTGGCAAACAGACACACACTCTTCACACTTTCTCGCTCCTGCCGTCTCGCCTCGTTGGATATGTCCACGTGTTGGATCACCTCGTCCTATTACGATCCACCCAAACAGAGACTACTATAGTTAATGAAGTGAAAGTCCCCTGTTACCGTGTGGCCCTTGAATATGTTTTTACATATTGTATGCATGTTGAGTTCTGAGTGTGCTAGCAATTACAATAAGAGGTGTGATATTTCACATAATAATGCTATTATTTAGCCCTGGCTACCAGGACAATATTCATCTTACTTAATGGCAATGCAATTTAAAAACAGCAACAGCTAATTTAAAGGTAATCAGTGGAGGAATTTATTTTCTAAATGACTTGAGATACTGCCTGTCAGCGATAGTCCCTGTGTGCCGCTTTCATCAGCTGTTTTCTTTGTTTCCTTCCTTTCTGCATGCGTAACTTAGCTTATTGGCAATGATTTTGCAGGAAAACGGAGCCTGTGGACTCTCAAGCAATTTGTGTGTGTCTGTGTGCATTATTGTTGTGTGTGAGTAAGTGTATTGAGTGTAGTGAGTATTTCTCTTCGAGTCCTCCATAGCAGCGACCAGTGGAAACGTTGTGCTCTCGTTAAAAAAAAGTAATGATAAACACATTTGTTGTATATTTATGAATCGTGATGACAGCCAAAAAAGAGTCACACCCACAAAGCATGTTAAAGAGACGGGTTCAAGGTTTCAAGGGGGGCCACGAGCCACCTGGACCCCCGGGCCTTTTCATGCCGACCTTGAGGGCCAGGCAGCAAATTATATAAATGTTTTATTGTTTCGATTCTGCTTCAAGTTTTTTATAAAATGACTGTAATTGGTAAAAGGGCTGCTGTTGCATCATGGTAGCATGTGGCTAAGTCCAGATGGAAAGAGAGCTTTAGGTCCTGTGTGAAGAACGATGACAATCAAGCCTTTCTTTACACAACTACATGAGTGGCGTGTATGAATTCGAGATGGGCTTCCTAAACTCCGTAGTATTGTTTTAAGTGCTTTTGTTTTAGGTGACATGAAGCAATCTGACCTGTTGATTGGCGCAAAAGCTGAGGGAAACAATTTCCTGAAAGGGTGAACTGTCCTCTCTACTAATAATTGTAAAATCACAGAGCAATCATCTTTGAAGGGTGGCCGGCACAAAAACAAGGGACCTTTCTATCGAGAAACTCATCTCTTGAGAGTGATGAGGGGCAAAAGAAGAGAAGGAGAGGAGAGTAAAGTGAAAAAGGGGAAAAGAAGGACAAAGTGTGGTTGGGCTAGAAAGCTGTTTTTCTTTCTGTCCAGACATTTTTACCCCAAAACATCCCTCAGGTGCAGTGCTTATTATGGAGCACAAAATTGCCTAATGTGCTTATTTCTACTGCTAATGCAGCAAGCAAGCAGGAAGACAGGGTATCGCTCTCCAAGGGAAAGTATAGTACAATAAGACCTGTAAGCACAATTTAAGTAATTAGATGGCGCGGCTGGAATCAAGGCCCCACATGTGCACACAAAAGCACGCTCACACACACAAACACCTAGACATGGTGTGCAAATACACACTGCAGCTGGACAGATAAAAGTAAGTAGGAACACACAATTTGTGGTAATTTCTCCAAAATAGTTCTAGTGTCTCTGACTATGATGAAACACTGCAATAAAGCACATTCCACTTCTTCATCTTTTCCCCATTTGCCTCTCTCCTCCTGTCTCGACTTTTGACCTCTTTGCATCAAAATCGTATTAACAGTGAATAATAATTTGAACACTCATGCTGTACTCGGCAGGTAGCTACTCAGCCTCTCGCAGTTTGAGACAAAGGATGGTGTGATGTGCATTTGGAGCAGGAGGCGGGAGGGAGGGAGAGAGAGAAAGACAAAGGGAGGAAGAGGAGGAGATTCTGGGAAAAATTCAAAAATATTTATTAGGAGAAATAGGCAGCATGAGCAATAGCAAAGGAGTTGTGACAACAAGGGAAAAGAGGAGCAAAGCCAGAAGAGAAAAGAAGAGGGGGGGAGGGGCGACAGTGAGAGGAGAATGGAGAAAAAGAATAAAGAAGGAAGGAGGGGAGTTAGGATGGAAAATAGTGTTGGTGTGTGATTTATTCCTGGGGAGCTCTGTCTTCTGGTGAGGCTGCCAACTGATTCCTAACCTGAGAAGCAGAGGCGGAGAAAGCAGGATTATCATCATCCTGTATGGTACTGTCGCTATATAGGATTTAGAGACCTGGGGAAAAGGGTTGAAATCCAGATTATACAAGTGAAAATGTGCCAAAGGTGTGAAATTGTTTCCGCTTCTTCTGTGAAAATCCACATGGTTGTCGTTCTTTCAGAAATGAAATATGATAACATATATATGCAATGCAATATCATTCTGAAATCGCTTTGACAGGATTTTTGTTTTCCACAAATAATGATATATTTTTTAATTTCAATAGACTTTGAAGATTGTTAGATGTATTATTTGTGCATTGTAGGGCTCATTTGACCTCCACAACAGTGCTGCTTTATCCGCCATATGGCCAGATCAAAACCTCCTGGTATTATGAAGCGGGGGAAACAACACAGCCTCTTCTCAATTTCATTGTATTTGTCCCTGGAAAGTAAACTTCTTTACCCATCTTTAGTGTTTTTTATTTAGTGGCTCATTATCATCAAACTATTATTAGATTTGCTCTTTCAAGAGAGCAATAGTTTAATAGACATATTAGGCAACATGCTTATTTGCTTTTGTTTATTGAGGAGATTGATACTTTTCACATAAAATGTCATATACATTATAGATATGCTTAATTGCAGAATGTCCACGTGCATATTTATGTTGAAAATAAACAGTTGATAAATCTGTAACTTATGTATTTAAATTACATTACAGCAGCATACACAATCTGATCCATATGACAGAGGAGATTTAAACCTGGAATCTGCCGCGGCTTAATCAAAACGGAATTGTACAAACATTCCTGTATACACAGATGATGGCTGATGACCGCACTGATATGTGGTGTTTTATTCAGCATGTTATTAATGATGCATCCTTGATCAGATGTCCATCCTGTCTATCCTCATAATCATCAGCTGTCGGTACTCTCAGCACAGACCGTTTGTTTTGATCTCTTTACCTCCATAAGTCAATGGTTAGTTGCTGCTCTGCGCACAAGATGACACTGCGGGCTCTATTTTCATGGACCCAGCGGCGCAGACAGATGCGCCCTGCCAACTGTGTTGTGAGCGTGCCAAACGTGCTTGGTAGTTTCGTGGCCAGGCTGCCTCGGCACACCTGTGGTGCATTTGGGGCGCGGGGCGGGATCGGACAGAACGGTCTGTCCTGCAGGGACACGGAGTGACACGCTTCAATTTCCCGTGGATCTGTGTGAACTGTTTTTAGGATAGTTGTGGCTCGACAATACGCGACATCACTCCATTTCGACACCGCATGGAACAGGTACCCGCTGCCAGATGGTTGTAAAGAGAGTCACCTGTGTAAAAGCCTTCAGTATAGCACTGAACTGTCATGGCAGACAGTATTCTGCCGAGCTGGCATTAATGCCATAACCCCTGCACGATCACATTCAAGAGAATAAAGCGATTATTGTGGCCACAACAATTAGGCTCACTAAATTATTGATAATACCAAACTAATTCATGGATGCAGCAGAAAGATCAAAGATATATTTTTGATCTAATGCTTTGAAATTGTTCATTTGGCTGCAGATGGCCAATGTGACAGAAGGCCTACTCACGCAATCCAGCAACAATCCAGCACAGAGACTGAGTGCCACTCCAAACTAATTATCCCAGTCTTTATATAAAGCTAAAATAATAGTCTCTGTGCGTAGGTGAAAAACAATGACGCTGGTATTGTTTTCTACCAGGCTGCTGGCTGATGCTTTATATTTAATAGACAGATTTAAACCAAGGAAGACAAAGTTGCACGGTACGTTGCACCACAGCACAAACACATTCATCACTGTATATTAGGGTGAATACATATTTTTGTAGTTGTTGTAATATCTCCTGACGTGGATGGATAGAGGTCTGTTTACCCGAATTAAAGGCAGCCATGATGACCAGCAAAGTAAAAAAGACATCCACTTTTCTTCCATAGTGGTTTTCTCGTGGGTATTTGCCGATGCATAATTGCCATGCGTCAGGCAGGCTAAATTGCCTCGCCTAGCTGGATAGAAATAGCAACACATGGTCACACTGAGATTGCTCTAGTGCCCCTTGCAGAGAGGCAACACACACATACATGCAAATGTTCATACAGAATGTGCACACAGACATACAGGGGCAAACATACATGCTGTGCCGTATATGATTCCACTTCCCTTCTGACTAACACAATATAATGGTCTCACTGTGATCACAGCTGATGAGATGTTATGCAATAGAACATGCTCGACCAGCAGCATGTGTGTATACCAAAGGGCCACAATGAGCTGCTGTAATGCACACCTCCATTACCTGCTGAGTGTTGACATCCATGGGTGTGGCTGTCTCTGTATTTGTACAGTGTGTGGGTGTTGGGAGTATGTGTACCACAAGATATTTCAGTATTAATCAGGGTGCCTTTAGTGTGTGTAGTCGTCCCTTTGCTGTTTATGTGACTGCTCCTTTATCATCCTACATTACCCATAATTACCCACAAGAAAGAGACAGCTCATATCCCCTAGGACTGATGCACTGACACATACAGCACACAAACAAAATAACAAAGAGAGGAGTCCATGAACATGCAGGCAGTGCATCCTCTTAATTACCTCCTCTTCAGTTGTATCATATGAACCGTAGAAAACACACAATTATATAGCTGGCGCCGATCTCACTGCAGGCATTATCACCTGTGTTACTGGTTGGTATGCGTATCTCAAATCCGTCCTCAAAGATATGATATATGATCCAGCATGCCAGTGTTTAAGTATGCTAGCATGCTCAGCAGACGCTGCGTGGGGCAGAAGTTTGCTATTCTCAATTTGCATTCATTTGATCTCAAACCGCTTTCTAGACTGTCTTCACAGTAGTGGATGCAATTCATGAGATCACAGACAGGGAGATATACAGAAACACAAGTGGTCTGTTAAAGTGATGATGTGAAGGCTTTCCCACATACAATAGGTCTCTGGATACGGAAAGGTTCCATGCTGACTTTGGCAGGATCATTAAGCATCAGTACATGTGTAATATTGGGCATGTGGCATACAGAAATATAGGCAATGCAGGATGTTACATATACCGTACTGGCCCAAAGATATCCCTCCATTTCTCAAATTCAGTTATGAGCAAATACAAAAACAGTGTAGCATTGTTAGCTTGGCCAGGAGGTAATCTCCATAAATATACCTCCTTCAAAATGAAATTAAAATAAAATTGCCTGTTTTTGTAAAAAAAAACAAAGATGCTAATTTTACAATAATTCAAAACTGAGAAAGTGGAGATGCTTGAAACAGAGAATGTTGGTAATTTCTGCCTATTAAATTGTTGCAGACTTAATATGATTAATAAATCTTAATTGATGTAGGTTCATATTATGTTGATTAACTAACTCTTTCAGCACTACTATCCTATACAATTGCATTTGCAGATTGCAATCTATGTACAAAATTAGCTATTGACTTGATTTGTTTCGAGCAACAACATGCTGCAAGATACAGCATTTTTCCATCGTGATTTCATCTGAATTATTTTCCTTCTGAGTGTGTTGAAGCAAATGATTGCTTCGCCGCAGCTTGAGAGCACCTCTGCTATGCTCTGTAAACGTTTGAAATAGATTGCTGTGCTACTGACAAATGCCAGAAAGACATATCTTCTGGCACTTGTTTATTTACCCTGCAGTATTTAAGCACACAATTTCACAGTGGGATCCAAAAGGATTTTATCGTGTGTGTGTGAGTTAGGTTTTAAAAACCATTACTGTTAGGATCCAGCAGTTTTTTTGCAGCAGCTGATAAGTGGGACAGCTTAGCATCATGCAAATCTGGTGTAAAGTTTGGGCCAGTTTGGAAAACTTCTACTTAAAATCAGGTCACAGGTCACTGAATATTCCATTTTTGAGTGCTGAGTCACAGAATAGTTGATTTTGACCTAGAGGCTCAATGGACCTTGTATGTGTATTTGTGTGTACTAGTATGTGTGTGAACATGTGTCGTAACCTTCATCTGTCCCGTCCAAGCAGCCCATTCCTTCATGGATTCATTTTGTCACGAGCATGAGAGCTGTGTCCGTGCATCACATGCTGGAGGTTGTCCTATTTTTCTTCTTTCCGTGCTACGTTATACTTTTACACTACTACATTCATCTGACAGCTTAAGCTACTTTAAACAATTTAAGATTTTTCAACAAAAAAACACCTTGAAAAGTTGTCAAAATATGATGTTTAGTTCATGTAAACTACCAAACAGTGTATTCTAGTACAGATGAAATGATTAATCGACTAAAACTCTCTTTTTGTTCAAACATTTCACCGTCCCAGCTTTGGTTTGCTGCTTTTCCTTTTTTAAATATGAATAATGTTAATGTATGAGTAATAATATAGATTTGTATTCATATTCAAATATTAGTAAAAGTGTTAAGGTTAATGTATTAGTCATAATTGTAATACTATTAATATATTCGTAATAATATTCAAATATTAGTAAAAACTGCTGTAATTATACTGTATTAGTCATAATTATCATAATAATATATTCTTAATCATTTTATTAACATTCAAATATGAGTAAACATTTGTATAATGTTAATGTATTAGTCATAATATATTTGAAATAATTGTCATAATATTCAAATATTAGTAAAACAAATTATAATTTGAATGTATTAGTAATAATTTACATAATATTAATATATACATATAAACACACGAAGAGCATTCTAGAACTCTCTCTTCAACTCCCCATGAGCGATTCGTTCTTTCTCATCAAGTACAGTAGGATCCACTACAGAGACCAACACAACCAGGATATTAGTGACAGAAAGTCAATTAAAGACCACCAAAAATCTTTAATAGAACACTAATATATTCAAGAGACACAAGCTCAGGTCTTCAATAGACCGCTTATATCTTCAATTGACGCACACAACTTAAAGAGACCACTAATGTCTTCAAGTGAAGCCAAAGTATTCGCCGCACCTCTCCAGTCTGCTATAGACATGGACATGGATGGAGTTGATACCCAGAGATACGGGGCTGGCCGTCCTCAGGGCCGTACTCAGGACCAACCTCTGTATTGTCCAGACTATCCCAGACACATCTTAAATAGACCACAGGACGGTCCTCAAGATCGACTTCAGTACAGTTCACAAGAAGAGTCTGAAGAAGAAGCTCCAGCAAGGGGCAGAGCAATCCTTGATCTCATGAAAGAGAAGGTCCATATCTCTGAAAAACTGAGAAAGTATGACGCTCTTGAGCAGAAGACAATCAGAAACCTGGACATGGAAAAAAAAAGAGCTCAGAGACGGTGAAGGTTGAGCCTCTGGATCCACAGTCTTACTGAGAAACTTGAGTCCCAAAGCCAGCTGGTCAGCCAGAGCAACAAGGCCCGTCAGGACAAGTGTGACGCTTTTGAACAGAAGATCGTCCTGAAAGAAAAGTGCTGGGAGTCCTGCATAAAGGATTCATTCGATGAGCTGTGGAGGAAAAGTTGAAGGAGCAGCTCGCCAAGAGAGAGGAGACTCCAGGAAGACTCTTGAAGCCTTTCGGAGGAAGATGCAGGACAGAGTCACCGAGGTAGAAAAAATGAAGAGAAATATCTTGCTCACCTCTCATCCCATCTCCCGTGGAAGACGATCCCCAAAGCAAGCTCCTGGAGGACCTCTGTGTCCGACTAAAGAGGAAGACTCTAGGCACCTTTGGGAGGAAGATGCAGGACAGAATCACAGGTGGAGGTGGAGAAAATGAAGCGAAAGATGCAGGCATCTCGCTCATATCTCGCTCATGAATGTAGTATGAATGTAGTCCTGATGGGCAGGTGGTACCGTGATGGTATCTTCTCCCATCAGTGTGTGAATGGGTGAATGGTGAATTGGTGTGAATGTGTGAATGACGATGTGTTGTGTGAAATACACACGGCCAATGCTGATTCGAACCCAATGAACAATTGTCCTTTAACACAACACCGACGGTAAGCGTATTGCCTCACTTCCGGCTATCCGATAGCGTACTTTCTCAGCTCCAGCTAAACCAGGGGTCGGCAACCCGCTCTTTAGCCCCTCTGTTTCGGCTCCCTGAGGCTTTGACAAAACAAAAACAAAAAGGAACACTTATTACACGTACCGTTATCATTAAAGGAGGCAGGGGATTAGCAAAACATGTGACAGACTGAGCAAGAGAGAGCAGGAGAGGTAGAGAAGGAAGCCATCGCTAGCTGCGTTAGCTAAAATACGGTAGCTAACGTTAGCAGACCAAACGATGTGAAAATAAGACTGTTGGATGTAAGTGATAAATCGCTAAAAGAAGGAAAGAGCCGAGTGTTTAAATGTTAAAGATGTACAACAGGTAATCAGTGGCTTGTACTGAAGAATATCACACAATTAGCTTGGTTTAGCTCAGGAGTCAGCAACCGTTCCTATCCAGAGAGCCATTTTGCCCTATTTTCCACCAAATAAAATGTGTCTGAAGCCGCAAAAGCTATTTGATATCACAGCTTATGAAGCCGTATATATATAATATGACTTGGAGGAGTTGATTGATTTAGGCTGACATATTATTCATGACTCAGCCATGTTTCAGTAAGACAAAATAAATCAATACGATTGTCTGATATTAAATAATTCACCAATACAGCTTTAGATGACAGAGATCTGATATTTAAGAGTCCACATTCAATTCTCCTATTTTGTTGCACTGTTGTATTGGTGGTGTTACATTTGATGAGGTTATTTTGTATAACTCCTTTTCTGGTTATTTTTTATTTAAATAATTGAAATGGCCGTGTGGCAGACACAGTCTCTATAGAGTTTTGGGTGGGTAACTTCTCTAATGGAAGTGCAGAGAAGGGCATAAGACTACAATGGCAATGGGTAAATAGGCTTTCAATAAACTTTTTTGAATTTCAGATGAGTGAGCGATGAATGCCCACGCCTGATGGTGGCAGCTCATTTCAACTGATCAAATTGTCACACAGCATCCACCATTTTGTCATCCTTTGATCTGGGGTTCAAAGGGTTGCAGCTAGCTGTCAGCGGTTGTCTTCAGATACATCAACTGCAATAAACTGTGAGCTAAAAGCGAGACAGACCTCTTGATGCCCTTGCCCGCTCTGTTTCTCTATTACAACAAACCAAACAAACACTTTCAAGCAAGAGATCTCAGCCACTGCAGACAGCGAGCAGGAGAGTTTTCAGCAGGAGAGGGTAAACACGAACGGTTTCGCACCGACAGACAGCTCTGGGTCCGACACACACACACACACACACACACACACACACACACACACACACACACACACACACACACAAACAAGCACACAGTCGGGCACGGTGATGGAGGAAGATGGCGGAAGATGGATGGCCAGGTCAGGCTGATATGACTGCACAGTGGTTAGGGAAGATAAGCAAGAGACAGCCGACTGATGAGCAACGGTCCTGAGGAGGAGAGAGGGTAAAAGGGGGGAGCAAGGAAAAAAGGAGGCAGTGGTGAAATATCATTCATTAATAGCTGCCTGGGAAGCCAGGAACGGCCGGAGAGCCAGGAGACTTGCAAAGGAATTCACAGAAGAAGAAAAAGGAGCTTGTTTTACTAACTAGCTCCAATGCAACCAATTAGAACTTGTGAAAATATTTGCGATACTAATTACAGTCACTCCACTCCTAACTCTGAAGCCATTGCAATCATTCAAATTGCTCATTTTCAACGGGCGCTATCACCTGCTGATCCGTGCAACCATCTGCCATGAGTGGGCTGCACGTTTCATTACACTGATTTTGTGTCTTAAGCAACAAGTAATAATGCACAGGGAAACAAACATCCCTCAATAAAACGCATCACTCTGTAGTAGTCTTCTCATCACTTCATTTTTCTCTTCGTCAAGCATCAAGAATCTGGGACACGGCTGATGAAGGAAGAACAGGCACCAATTTTTAATTTAAGGCTTTGCATTTAATTAATGTATACAAGCTGTTCTGCAGTGACTGTGCCAAAACTGTTATCCTGCCTTCTTCTTCCAGACTCTTGGAGTTCACTGCTCAGTGAAACAATTGTGCACACAGGACTCACACGTCCTCTCTCTCACAACTTGACTGCAACTTCCTTTTCACAGGCAGGTGGCACATCTGTTTTTAACCCGACTCCACGCCTTCAGAATACTGAAAACATATGCAGAGGCAGCAGCTACTTCATGAATGTGTCGCTTAATGCACCACCGTCAGTACATCACCTGCGAGGCTCTATACAGCACTTATTTTGCAGGCACTCGTTATTGCCGGAGACGTGCGCAGCATTTTCTTTACCTGATTGTCAAATCATCAGAAATCCCTTTTCTAATATTTTCCTGGTTGGTAAAGATGGGCTCTGGGGCTAACACGGGCGTTGACATCAGTTAGGGTGTTGTCATTGTGCTGGAAAGCTAACGGAGCATTTTTAAAGGTGCTAATGGAAGTTAAATTCCAAAGTCAGCAGAAAAGTAAAAAATGTTTAGAAAAATGTGTGTTGACCGTGCTTTAACACCCGGCACACTTCGAAACTCAGGTCCATTTTGATTGAGAAAGAAACAGTATTTAACAAGTTTAACTTTCCCACACACACTCTTAAAGTCAGCAATCAATGTGTACCACACATTGTCAAATCAAAACTGCTGGTTTGATTATATTTCTAGCATCAGTTTTAATGAGAAGATACAATTTCATATTGTGTACAATAATTCAGGAAACGGTGCCTAGCGGCACAATAATTAAGACTTATTTTAATCTGTCAGAGAATTTTGTGAAAATTGTCATATTTAAAAGCAATGATAGTATTTACAGTATTGTATTGTTTATACCTTCCAAAAACCACAATATTGCATTTAAAACGAATGTAAAAGACAGGGCTTCAGGAATAATTGTGGTTATACCCTGTGAAGGTTATTACATTATTTATTAGTGCATTTAACTCCTGAAGCCCAAACTCAATAGAGTTGTCCAGGCCGTTTATAGACAGAGATGATAAATTCTTTGGAATTAATTTACAACTTCAAGGTTTCCAGCTTTTAAGGTAAATTATAGTTTTAGCCTTTTGCTTTTCCCACTACAGCCCTCTCCATTTCCACCTCTTTGTCCCTTTCTTCTTTTGATAATTTGACCGCTGCCATCATACCGAGCCTTGGGGACGATGTGACTCTGCTTCCAAAGTGTCCTTCATGAGGAGATTGAACTGCAACATTCGGCTTCTCTGAAAATCTCTAGTGGCAATTCCTGTATTGTGTTTACTCTCTTTATCTCAGTTAACTTTTTCTTCTATCTTACAGTGAAGTTCATTTCAAGCTACTCTGGTTCTTGAAATCTTTTTACTCCATGGAGGAAAGAGAACAACAATGTTTTCTTGTGACTCTGATTTTCCTCTCCATAGGGCCTCAGATAGCGCACTAAGCGGAGCCTCAAAGAGTGGACGCCAACACAAGATAGGAAATAATAATAGCAAAATAACAAACCGCATTGCTTTAAGCATGGCGGGTGAATCAAACTAATTAGCAGCGGAGCGCCTGGGACCTTTAGTTAGTCATCTGAGAAGCCCGTTACAGGCCCCCTCCCACACCTCCTCTCCTACACTCTCTTGCTTTCTGGCTCACACAGTCAATTTATTTCAGAAGACACCACTTTTGAAGATGCTATTCTCAAATTGTAACACATTTAGACTTATGTTTGGCCTCCCTGTTTTACATATTCTCTATTTGGGTCATTGGGATGTTGAATTACGTTCAATGCTTCTTTAGCATCAACGCTGACTGTGAAAACTAACGTCATAATCACAAAGTATGTAATGGACTTTATTGACTCTTAATATATACTGAAATGTTTTGTGGTTGCCTCATGGGTTTCTTTCATTTTCCTGAAGTCATCCTGGCTTGTGGATGTCGTTGCATCGGCTTGTCTTTGGTGGGCAAGATGAAACGATAGATAGATCTATAGAGCATGTGCTTTGCACATGGATGTGATAATTTCTTAGCAAAACATTAAACACATTTAGAAACGGGTGTTGATATAGGCCGTGATGTTAAGTATTGCTCAGTATGTACTAACTGCTGTGTCTCCCTCTGCCACCGTGTATAGTTGGCTGGAGCTGGGAGGAAAGCTTTGTTGTCTGTTAGTGTACACCCTAATTGGGGCATTATGGCTATTTCTGTAGAAGGAATGTTTGTCTTTCAAGAAAAGGCCAAGCCACAAACTTCAGTGCCACATGAATAGACTCATACAAGCCTGTGCCTTAGCCCGTCCTATAGCAACCCCTGCCAAAATCAATACGACAAAGGTCATTGCTATTCCAATCATAGCCAGGCCTATTCTCTGTTTACTGAATGCAGTCTTGAGAAAATGCAGGCACTATAAACACCCTGTGGCATTATGTCAATAAAACAAAGGCACACTTCTTTTAGGGTTAATGTCATGCACATATTATTGTACCTTATTCTGATGCATTAATTGACAGTGTGAGAATAATATAATGGTTTGGTGTTTATTAGGTGGGTGTCTGGCAGCCTGAAAGATCCCTGCTTTGAGTGAGTGCTGCTAAATTGAGACTCAGAATCCAAAGGAGCTCTATCTAGATAAAGGCGTTGGCTGATTCCCACAGTTATAGATTATTCATTGTCGGGCTGTCAAATGAGTCCAAACTTAAACCAACTTTTCTCTGCAGTCATTTTTGGTCATCATGTGGTTGGCTGTCAGTGATGGAGGAGGTAAGAACATCTGCTCTGTTAATCTGTGGGACAAGTCTCCCCCTCCCTCTGAACTTGCGATTCCTGAGGACGCAGCACGAATGTCAGACTTCGGCTCCAAATTTAACGCGCCAGCAGCAAGCCAGTGAAATCAATAGGTGTCCACCATCTGTGTGCATGACCTGCCAAATGCCATGTCATCATCATCACCATCAGTCAAAGCCACATCAGTCTGTGTGTGTGCCAGGCAATTGTGCATAGCTTTCTGTGCGTGGCTTATGTGTATGATTGCATCCTTATGTCTTTTGTGGAAGTCATATTGTTTTTATTAATCCCCATGAGGAAATCCGTCCTCTATTTAGCCACTATTTACAGAGTGGCTGAGCCTGGGGTGCTGCCCTTTCATGAGGCCAGGGCATTGGTCAAGGCCAGTGGAAGTATTACCTTAAACCGAACATGCTGGGACGGATGTTTGTGTGCTGTGTCCCAGGTGTGGTTCGGGTTTGGCTACTAAAACACTTATTCAAAGTGCTTTGAGTTGCATTATTCGGGAAACAAATTTTGACTTTGAAAGTTGTTATATTCTGCATTCGATCAAGCATTTTGTTGTGGATATAAGTATGTAGGTAGCTTTTCCTAAAAGTCAAGTGCAAATGTAAATTGGTTGTATATGAGCATACATTTTAACAGACAGGGTAACTGTACATGTATGTACATCAAGTTGACACATATATATATATATATATGTGTGTGTGTCAACTTGATGTACAGCACTGTTGGAATGGATCTAAGTACATTTAATCAAATACTGCACTTTAGAATGATTTTTAAGTACTTGTTCAGAGAGGGAAATATTGTACTTTGCACACATTCTTTTGCAGCTATCGTAACTAATTACTTTAGAGAATGATATTTTTTAACACAAAAACAAAATTAGAGCTTATAAAATACAAATAAGTTTTATACTTTAAAATATCTAATAGAATTTGTTTTAAATCTCCACCACTACAACATTAAAATGTCGCTTACATACTCTAATTGCATTAGTGAAAATGATCTAGTATTATAATATACTGTAAAATGATTTAACACACACGCGTTATTTCCTGCATTATGAGTCCTTTTGTTGCTGTTATTACTTGTTTACTAATATTTATGGATGGAGTATGAGGTGTAGCTTTGAGTTAAGCAAAGGATCTGAGTACTTCTCACAACACTGATATGCATTCCAGAAATAATAGCGTATTGCGTGTATCTCATTTTGCATGTGAAGTCGTGTTGATGGCCTGTGTTTGTGTGTGTGTGACACCTGACCACAGTTCATCGGTCCATCTGCTGTGGAGGAACTAACAGGCTGCGTCTCCTGTCAGATGGTGGATCTGATGCAGAGCTCATATCCTGCGGTCTTACAGCTCCGGCTTGTTCTTAAATCTGAAGTCAGCGAAACCTACGGGACACGTTTTTCTTCACCGCCCACTTTGCGAATGCACAATTGCGTTTTATATCAATGGAATGAAATGTCTGCTTTATGAATACCTTTCTGTTTGAAATAAAATTACCTATATTCCTTTATGTTCAATATGTATACTAAAACTGTTATTTTATATTTATTTTGTATTTATCTCAAACCAAATCAGCTCTGCATGTTTAAGCAAAATGTCAAGCTCAAATTAGCCATGTGTGGGTTGAATCAATATTATGTTATATCAATGGGTAATTGCTGCAACAATCTTTATTTATATGAAAATGTCACTGACATGAAGTTGCGGAGACTCCATTTGAAATATTTTTCTTTTTTTAATTAAGTCGATTCTCCCAACAAAAATGACAGTTTACCAATTTTTTCCCAGCAAATGGCCCAAAATATACATTCTGGCAACAAAACCCTCTGATGGCCTGAAGATTTATGACTTGTCTGCTGTGAGAAAATAAGAAAATAACATGACATTGTGGAGCCACAATGTTGATGGATGTCTAAACAAAATGTCAGATTATGACATGGGAGACTGTTTCCCACTGACAGTCAACATTGGATTATTTTTGACAGTCACCATGCACAAGTGTTCTCTTCACTTAACCAGGTGGTTATTTTTAAAATTGTATAATCCTATACATTTTTACCCAAACCATGATTTTGACCAATTTTGTGTGCCTGACGCAACCTTAACCACAGAGTTGTCAGAGAGGAAGATTGTTTTATTTGTGCAAAAATAGCAAGAAACACTCTGATAAAGGATTTCCTTCTGTGGCAGAGACACCTACAGTGTGTTGCTCTGGATGGCAATTACTTACAACTACTTAACTGTTGCATCTGACCTGGAAATTGTCAATAATCTTATAACTGGATACTCTTTTAGAACGGGTGACAATTGTATTGGTCTGTTTGTGCTGTTTATATTTGTATAATTCTCTTGACCAGGTCTCTTTAAAAATAGATATCAATGTTATTGGGACTTTAACCTAGTTAAATGGAAAAATATATAATTATGTCCCTAATTCAGTGGACTTGCATGCTAGAGTCTGAAAGAAAGAGATCTGGCTTTAAAACAAAAATAAATATGCCTAGAAAGGTGAGGCAAACCGTATTTTACTGTTTACTGTTACCCACATAAAAGACAAACAGTTGAATTTCCCTAAACATGGTTTATGCAAATCAGACGCGCTTCAAAGCAATATTAGCTTTTTTTTCATTCTAATTTCCATTTTTAATTGACATTTTTATATGTTATTACGAAATTTCAAGTGAGTTAGAGTTGAGCACAGCCTGCCAGCCGGCGTAGGCAGTATTCAAAATTCATCTTCAAACAACTCGATCACCTCAATCTATGGAGTCCCCAGTGATGAGGGACCTGGCCTTCAGGCTGTGTTATTCTATTATAAAGCAGCTCATGAAAAAAACAACTTCCTCTCTGCTCATCCCCAAAATAAGATTTTCATTGATTAAGTGCCACGGTTGGAAAGGAGCCTCATCAGATTTGACCAAAGTCTCTCAGCGTGTTGCCACAGCTCCAAATGGGTGGAGTCGTGAGAAAGTCTGGGAGTGGGAGAACAAATGTATGGAGAGGGAGAGAAGGAAGAAGAGGAGGAGTATGAATGTATAGTGGAATGTGCAAAGATAGAAAGGAGGAGACGGAGGAGAATGGAGGGGAGAGGTGGAAGCAGCATCGTGATGGATGCTCAGGAGGATGTGGCTTCGATGGAGGCGTGCAGAAAGAAAAAGCAAGACCGAGAGATTTCTGCCCGATCTGCAGCATAATCGCCCAATGTGTCTCCATCTGGCTTGGCAAAGACATCATTAAGAAAACCCGAGGTCGTCTGGGTTCACGGAGCCGCCGAGGCTCAGCTTCACTCCCTTCCTTCCTGCCACTCAATTTGTATAATTTACCTCCATTTCGAGTCTCTTTTTAAAACAACCTGTTTGACCCCTAATGTGGAGGAGTCAAAAAGTTGTGTCTAAATGAAATGGATGGCTGAGAGACTCCCTGCGAGTGTGTGGCCAGTCAATAGCCTGGCAGGGAGATGCTGATGCTGATTCTAGTAGATGGCAGCTCTTCGGAGGAGTTGTTTAGGTATGCAGGATGAGCAAGAGAGGCCCACGGAGAGAGAGAGAGAGAGAGAGAGAGAGAGAGACAAGAGAGGTGGTGATGGGAGGAAAATGAGAAGTTGAAGTGTGCCCTTCCCTGAGGTGATTTGTACAAGTGACCCCAGATTGAAGGAATGCTCAGTGGCATGCGTACTCTTCTGCAAAAAGGCATGCGTTCTGTTTATGTTTCATAATCCGTCGTGATGAGGCTGCACTCTAAGGGATGGAGGAACACAGAGGGGGAGGGACTGTGGTGCAGTGGAGGAGTGATTACCCGGCGTGGAGCTGAGGGATGAGAGCCGAACGGGTATTTTATTTTGTCAATTGGAGTGTGCAAATGGAAATGTCAGAGCGGCCGGAAAACTAATGAATCTGATGGGAGAGATGCCACCTCTCTTGCCGAATGCCTGATCAATTGCCATTGTCTTCTGTGGGTGCTGATGTTTTTCGTTGTTATGTTTTTGATGGTTTTCTCTGCCCCGGCCTGGCTGCTCGCGGTTGAGAGTTTGATGGCAAACTTTAAGTCAAGGAAATAAAGGAATCGACCCAAGACGGGAATCAATGCTTTCATCTGTTACTTACAAGTCGGGGCCTGTGAGAAGTGATTTGGGATTAGAGTTTCCTAACTCTGCAAAGAAAACAAACAAAAGAGAGTTCGCCAGCCCCTGAACGATTTGCTTCTGCCCAGATCACAGTTAAAAACATCAATTTGGGCTCTTTTATTTGCACATTTCTATTTAGTGGCAGATACACGCTGATACTGAAATTCCCTATTGGCAGTAACAGAAAAAAAGTTGTCTTGCTTCAATTAAGCAAGCGACTTTCATAACCTTGGAGCGTTTTTGCGCATTAGTGACACAAAATGACAGATGTGTTTCGTTTAAATTTAGACTGACAATGATCTAGCGCGTCGGGGCTTTGTGCTTGTTCGCTCACAATTTCTGGTTGCTTGATGAGCGCGGCAAAGACTGCAAGCGTCGCACGGGATGAAAAGAAAAAAAAACAACTGCATTCGCACTATTCTATTTTGACAAGCAGGCTAATTTCTGCCGAGGGTCATCAATATTTCTGACACTTCAGTGGTGGCATAAATATAGAATGAATGTCCCTTTGTTGTGCTCGGGGAGCGACATGCCTCCAAGCATCAACAAAAATCACTTGGATCTGATTGTTACCTTGTTCAGTCAGTCAACGAGACTGTCACCGGTCCCTCAGGAGTCTGTCTGCTTTCAATATCATGCATCATAAACAATATCCAATTTGGACTATTGAACTATGAAAATACACTACACGAGCGAGGGAGGGAAATGACAAGAAATCATCCAGCTGTATGAGCTAAAAGTACTGGTTTGCTGTTTGGGGGGAAAAAAATCTGTGTGGGTGAAAACAACATGAAGGTTTAATGCTGAAAAAAAAAAATCCATGACTAGAAACAGTGTGTTGTTGAACCTTACCTTCAGAATGAAGGTAGCTGCCCACCTGAATCACACACTGATGTGGCTTCGGTTGAGTTGTATCAAAGTACCTCTATCTGTCTCCTGGCTGCTGTGGGCTTAAGACCTCTTTGTTCTACCAGCGGTCCCACTCCTTTGATTGAATCCCCCCCTCATTACCTCTGTTCCCTCTTGATTTCGATCAGGCTCAACAGCACCGCTCCCGTTTTTATTTTCCCCACCTTGATAATCCGCCGAACGATGACTGGTACTTGCTCAGCCTTCACAACCTCCCTTTGAAGCCTGCGGGGCGGACCGGGCAGCAAGCGTCTCCCGGCTCCAAAGCGAAAGCCCATCGAGACAGAAATAGTAATTTCTTCAAATCGAGATGCAGCCGAAGACTTCCACAAACGGCCTGCAGGACTAAGAGCGAGGAGCCAGGCCCTCGTTATCGGCCATGTTCTTTTGGACACAAATCAGAGGGCTGAGCAAAGCTGTATCTTTTGACAGAAGAGACAGGGCTTACAAATGGTACAGATCTCCACAGCCAGTCGCGCAGAGAGTACATAAATAGGCCTTTTCGTCATATTCATTTATTTTTTTGCTTTTTTCTCCAGACATTTTTTTTCCTTTCTTTTTGTTTAAGATACTTTATTAAAGAATATGCACAATATGACGACAGGGATCAGCGAACAAGTATGTGTGTGTGTGTGTGTGTGTGTGTGTGTGTGTGTGTGTGTGTGTGTGTGTGTGTGTGTGTGTGTGTGTGATCAAAACACGCCCACCCACAAACCCACAAAGCCTTTACATTTGTTCACAGAGTTTGTATTACATAGATTTAATTACAGTAAATCAGACAGATGCAGGACAGAACTCAACGCGCCTCAATCATTGGGCAACACTGACAGGTCTTGGAAATAGGAAATGAAACAACGGTTTCATCCTGCGTCATGTTCTGGGAACATTTGAGCTAGTCTGCTGTTACTAAAGTGCATCCTATGGACCACCTTGAACTGAATGAGACCAAGTCTGGCACAGGACGCAGACGTGTTCACCCTCCTCAGTACACCCACCCACCAATTCTCTGTCAGGTTCTTATTCAACTCACTTCCCCATTTGGCTTTGATTGTAGAAAAGGTATCTATTGTCGTTGTGATCTGGTCGTAAACTTTAGAGATCAGCCCCTTCTGAGTTGGATGCGTCTGTACCAGTAGGCTTTCCCAAAGGGTTTTGCATGGGAGGTCAGGGTATGACTGGAAGTGTTTCATTACAAAGTGGCGGACCTGAAAGTATCTGAAAAGATTTGAACGGTCCGGGTCACATCTCTTACAAAGAGAAGTCAAAGCTAGTCATCGTCATGAAGAACCCTGAGACATTTTTTCTTTCCTGATCTCAACGTCACATAACTCCCGTAAGAGAGTCGCTTTTCATGCCCCAATGAGAGAAACATGTTTTAACATGGCCTCAAGAGCGAATCATTTGTTATTGGGACAATAATAAACATGATGGTATCCCACAGCCTGCTGCTAATTCCACCACTACCATAATACAATTTAATAGGTCACTCAGCTTCTTTTATTTCATAGATGAACAGCTTTCAGTCAGTAGAAACACCATTTTGAATGCGTGTACATTATGAAGGAGAGCAGCTTGCCAGACTCTTAACTACCCCATTCCCTTCATTTCAATTGCAAATAATCTAGATAGATAATTTATGTAAAACACAATTATCATCAATATGAAACGGCCATTTAGTTTCAGCGTTATCTAAGCTAAACTGATGGATTTGTCTTGTCTGGAGATGAAAGGAAACAGTAGACAGAAGCACACATATCAACAGAGAGAAGGACAGAAAGAGAAAAGGGAATCTATCAAAAAAGATAATGAAGATCAAACCCAGGCCTTTGGTTATTGTTATTCTAGTTTCCAGGGAAGCGTGTAATGAACTGAAGCAATATGGTTGTTTTGTGTAACCTTACTGCGAGCCGCATGCTGCTCCACAGTGTGTGGAATCACACAGAGCCGCCATCCACACGTACCAGGGGGTTGGGAGGATGATTGATGGTGCACCACGGATATTTGTGTGTTCATTTCGGGAGCAAGTTAAAAATTCCGGCGTAGATAGCTCTGACAGACGGCAAGGAGACGCAGACAAAGACATCGTGTTCCTTACGCTTGATGAGCTGAGCGAGGGATAAAACTGATTAGTATTGTGTGTGTGAATATCAGGTATGAACAGTAATTTGAAACATAAGAAGGAGAGGTCCAGTGCGTAATCTGTACCGATGTGTTCCTCCGTTGAATGGCCCTCATGAGCCTCAGGGCCCCGTCTAATAAAATCCATCCCTCTGTCCACCCAATGTCATTACATCAAAGAATAAAGCCTCCCAGTATGATGAGAGAGACACACGCAGCTATTTTATTTAGGCCATTGACCCCTTTTGCTGCAGCATTCCTCTCATACACAACACTCTCTGGAGCGTAGCAAGGGACTGCGATGCTGAAGTGTAGTTCAGATAACTGACAACGTTTTGCATTTTCTGAGATCATAAAGCGATAAAGAAAACCCAAGGAATAGGTATAGATTGAGGAGTGAAAAGGAGCCAGGAAAAGGTTTTCCACCAAAAGGTTTTGAGGGTAATATAACTGTTCTTGTTAGACTTATTGCCAGATTTAATGTTTTGTTGTTGTCATCTCTGGCATGTAAGATCAAGATTAACAAGACAAAAAAACACAACAAAATAAAAGACAAATCAATCTTAAAAGTACCAATCCACATTTATTTTTGGAATACACTAAGCAAAAATAGCAAAAAGATAAATTCAACCAAACATTTCTGACATTAAATCATGGGAAAATTATTATTTATTATTATTAAAAACTAAAATGTATTAAATGTACTTACATTCAAAGTATAAATGGTATACATTGATACTGAAACACTTTTAGTCAGTCATTGAGATTAGTTTATAGATATGGGCAAAATATTTAAATTAGATTCAGAACTCACTTTGGTGGAAACTGGTCATACAATATCTCAATTTAATTTGAGAGTGCCTTCAATCTGATTTACGAGGGTTTCATTTCATGGTTAGAATATGCTTAAAGGTCCAGTGAAAAGCATTGAGGTAGATCTATTGGCAGAAATGGAGTTTAATATTCATGAATATGTTTTCTTTATTGTATAATCATCTAAAAAATAAGATGTGTTGCATTTTCAATACCGCACAAATCAAACACTGTCTCTCCACAGGGACAGTTGTGTTTTTATGCCACCACTGTAGTTCTCCTCCACGCTTGGCACACAGATGGATGCAATCTGCAACCTCACTGCTAGACGCAGACACACACACCGCACCTTTAAAGGGGCAACATTGGAGGATTTTAGTTTCGGTCATGAACATAAACTAACATGCACTAAAAGCATGTGCAGCCGGCCCGGCGATGTCAATTTGGAAAAGCTTGGATAACCACACAAACAGGGAGAGTGCCTTCATTCAGTGCTCAGGTACACAGTACACTGTATCTTTACAGCGCAAAAGGTTTTTTGCTGCTATATTAATGTTCAGAATGTGAAATACAGCTACTTTAAGTTGGGTCCTCCGTTTTATATCAACTACTGTACAGCTGCCATGGAAATGTGCTGTTTGAGTGCTGATCATGGTTTTTACTCAGGTTACCTCATTTAGAAATGAGAACTCTCCATAATTTCAGCCATAATTAATACATAGTAACTTAAACTGTGACTGAACGAGAATTAACAGGATCGTGAGCTTGAACTAGTCAAGCCACATTCGTAGAATGGAGTCCGAGCAATTCTAGCTGACAGGAAAAATGCAAGTGTTTATTATTCAAGTATTTTAACATTAAAATGGTGCACAATGGCTTGTAAAAATAAAAATAAAAATATTTTCCAGTTTATCTTTAATTTCTCTCTCTTTGTTTGGATTTATTGAGGCCGCTCTGTGTTAACGCCTCACTAACTGGTCAACAGGCAGTTTCTTATTGTGTCTACGAGTCTTTTGTGTTCGCTGTTTTTTCTGCTATCCCTCCAATATTTGGTTGTTTATTATTATCATGACCTAATTGCTTAATTTTGTTATATGCCCTCTGAATAGCTGCAATTTATGAATTGTTGCAAAGAGTAAAACACTATGGTACTGAAGTGGCATTAGTGAGACACCATCACATGGATTGTTTGTTACCTAATTTTTACTGCATGTTTCTGTGTTGTTTACGTAACGCTCTTGCACACACAACTTAAACTCACTGTTTAAAGCGTTTCCCATCATTTCCCATGTCCATTTCAACTCTTCCCTGGTTACATTAAAACAGTTGACAGTTGGCACAGATGCTCTATCAATTTGGCCAGTGCATGATTACCAGTGAGTAAATTGGCATTTATTCATGCTTTCACAAATATTAGTTATATGGACATTCATTATTTCAGAAAGCCCTGGAGGCTGACTTCAAAGTTGTAACCCGCATGAACAACTATTACCCAACTCTTCCTCCATCTGCCTGCAGCAGGTCGTTTTACAGATGGTTCTGAGTGAAGCATTAGCCTGCAGTAAAAAGGTGGTACATTACACAGAGACTGTAACTGTAGGTGGCTCTTCCACTATTTCCCAACAAGACATTAATGTTCAGTGATGATTAATGCGGGCTGCCTAGAATATAGATGGCCTCTGTAGCGCTTAATGTCTCTGATGGGAGTGCTGGTGCATCTGTGTCATGAGGTTGATGATGCTTTATAAAACCTACAAAGAAAAGGGTGTTCCTCCATGTCCTTGCTTGTTAGGCACACGCTCCCCCCCATCCCAACCCATCACTAATGGGAGCACATGCATGTGAATAACTCATTAGTCCCTGCATCGATCGGCTGCATGCCCACTTCATAGGGGAAACGGACAACGGGAGGCAGCAATCAATCATTGGCTCAGGAAACCAATCATCTATTTGTGAATGAGTCTTTCAATTAGCAGGAAGGCCCTCTGTGTCGTAATCCTATTGCACATTCAATCCAGGTTCATATTTTACTGTGGTTCAAGACTTATTGACCCGTTTTCATCAGTATGTTGGGTCGACTTCATTTTTTATATGTGGAATTTCAGTGATGTCATGGAAGTTGTGAATCATAAGAAATATGTAAATGCAAAAGCAACACTGTCGGTGCAGGAAATGGAAATGTGAGTGACTAATAGCAGCTGTGTTTTGGTGAGACACTTTCCCTGTATGTTAATGGATTTCATGCACGTGGATGTGTGTGCATACTCATGTGGTTCTGTCTCTGCACTGCAGAGGCTTCGGGAGAAAAGCTTTTTTTTTTCGCTGCACGTTGGAGTCGCCTTGGGAGTGATGGCTATGGAAATGGAGACAAGAAGAAGCCAGACGGATCAGAAAGGCCCATACACAAATGGCTTTTGACTGGTTGCTCTCTGACGAGACGTACCAAATGCAGTGTGACATTCTGTCTCTACTTTTCAGGAAATACACAGCAATGCATGTTCAGAATGGCGATGAGCTGAGCGAGTTCTGGCTCACTGATGATACGTGATGCGTATGAAAAATTCACCTGTCATCAAAAGTAACTTCAGTTTCGGTGTAAACACATCAAAGGGTGATAAGACACGAAACAACCTCCAATGCTGCATCAGAATCGTTTTATTTATAAAGGTTCACCACCATTTTTTTCTGTCATGACTCCAAGGGGCAAATCATTTCTCATGAAAGCAATCCCTGCTTTGTTATTGCAATCAATAGGTCATCCATTTGTTCTTCCAATAGCTGGCTATGAACGCCTCTTAAAAGCATTAAACATAGTGCTGGCAGCAGGATTGTAAATTGTTGACATTTCACTTTTCATTTGACTGTAGTAGCCTGTAGCTACAATGGCTGACCTGCCGTACGTGGAAGTTTGTAACTTTAATAAGCTGATAATTAAAACATATAAAAAGTGCCTGTAGCAGCGTGAGCATTGTTTGCTCTCTGCAGCCCTAACTGTACTATAGGATGTATTGTTTTTATCTTATCTCAGCGAGAGGGGAATTTAAATATTTCATTGCAGTAGAAAAAGGGAAGAAAAAGAACACAACATGTAGTATTAAATCAGGCTGTTGTCAGAATAAGACTATTATTAATATGATTTAGTTGGAGAACCATCTAATACAAAGTGTGTAGTAGAGTAGAAGAGCATTGAACTAAATCATCTGAGTGATATGATAAAATGTGAGATGAATCACAAATTGACATTTCCTGTAATACTTTTTTTTTCATATAATAATGCCAAAATAAATTGCCTGCCAGTCACTGACTTAATGGCTGCCCATTGTTCAAAATGAAATAAATGCACTATTGAACTTGCACCTCCCACTGTTGGATTGCACCATAGAATCCCCTGACAATGATCCTTGGAAAATAAATGAATATGTAACCAGTAGGAACACCGATCTAAAAGCCTTCACAGAGCATGATTTTATATCAGCCTCAGAGCAGATGGCTTTTCTGAATAGAACAAGGTGGTTTTAATATTTGAAATATTTGAAGATTCAGCGAGAAACATAATTTTTCATTCCTCACTGCAGATTAAAGGGTGGCAGCTCACTGGTTCTTTTCATGTGGGATTTAAGTTAAACCCAGAGGTTTTTTTCTAATATAGGTTGCCTTGAATGTAAAATACATTTAATTTTTTTTTTAAAGCTATCACCCAAACTCAAAATGTGTGCCAGTGGATGGGGAGCGTCATCGTTGAGGAGAGAGAGACGGAGAGAGAGAGAAAAGAACAAGATGGAGGAAATGCATGAGATTGGGACAGACAGCAGGAGAGATGAGTTACTGGCTATCATTCTGCTTATTCACTCAAGTATGTCATTAAATCATGAGTTGTTTAAAAAAAAATTAAGAAAAATGAAGGACAAATGTGGCAAGCTTTGGTGAACTCATTTAGTGGCTTCCTCCTCTGCTGTGATGTTGTTTCTCCGAGCACGCCGACTGAGAGAGACTGAATTCTGCCACACCTCTGAGTAACCTTGAATTTATGGTTGCATGTTTCGTTTTTTTTCTATATGTGGGTACAGTTCTCAGCTCTGCCCGGCTGCCGTCTGCATCCGTATTTGTGCCTGTATTTGCAAAGAGACAGACTCGTTCCGACCTGAGCGGTACCTGAAGAGCACACTGCGTCATATTTTAACTCCCTTTGTCTTTGACAGATGGCTCGGCTCTAAAAGCCTCTGTCCATGGTGCTGAAAGCTGGTCTGATGTATGAGCGTCAGGGCCGGTTTGATAAATCCACCATGTCACTCTGCCTCTGACAGCCATTCATCATGCTTGGCTTTCTCATGTGAAATGTTCTGTGTGCTGGATAATTCAGTAAGACAAATAAAATGGGAGTCCTAAAGCTTCGACTTGGCTCAGTCCCACCATGCGTTGACTTTTCAGTACTGTACTTTATCTCCCTGTCATAGGGACGCTGTGTCCCTGCCTAAGCACAGGCAGCAGCAGCTGTAGCTGTAGCACAGTGACTATATTCAGAACAGCTGAAGGACGAACATGTTCTTAATGAGGCGGCTAATGAGTTCTGTTCTTTTGTTGCTGCTTTTTTTCTTCTTCTTCTGAGGGTTAGGACGACCATACAACCGTTCAGCTGAAGTCTCCTGACTTTTCCTCCGTGGCCTGCCTCAAAAGACTCCCTCTGTACTCCTTGGTCATTATCCATATTGTGTTTTACATGCTTGCAGCTGAAATGTCACATACACAACTCATTAAACAGTATACATTACCCCATGTTGGATGACGGCTAAAATAATAGTAGTGTAATTATAATTCCATGCATTTTGCTTTGAAATAAATCTAGTGCATTGTGACGAATATGAGAATAAAGAAAAGGCAAAAACTAGGCAATTGTTTGTAAAAGAAACAATGACATTTATTTATTTTTCTTAGCACTTTACTTAATTAGTCTGTTGTGCCCATTGATCACATATAATACAGTTAATATAAAAATGGCTTTTTAACTTTACACCCAAAGCAACAACGAAATGTTCTCTTAAAATATGTATGCTAAAAATACTGAGAAAGTATTTCCACTAAAAGTACCGGAAATAGCTTGTGATTCTGCAATGAAGACATGGCCATGTTTTGCTGTTTCTTCTGTTTCTTCTGTTTACCTCATGTAGTTCTTGTTGTAGGCACTTACCAGGGCATAACAGACCGCTTTGTGAGGAGATAACACATCAATCACCTCAGTTTTAGTCAACCTGTTATTTGTTTTAGTCCAACACATTTGTTTTTCCTAGTCACCGTTGCAATGAGAACTACACAGCATAAACAGCCATTTGGCAAATGCCCTCTCTAGATACTCATTTAGTAGCTGAATTTCATTAAGCTTAATGTGACGACGTAATCAAAAGTAGTCTGCCCCTTGCCTTGATTTAAAACCCATTCAAACTGTTTGGATACAGATGGTTTGTCATTACATCAACATAATAGAATATATAACAATATTTCCATGAAAAATCAAGAATCCATTTTAAATAGAAAAAGGGGGTTTATATTTCATCAAAAGGCTTACACCATAGTCACTGTAATTTGTCTACTCTACTAAATCTCTCTCCCCATAATAGACATGTGTTATTACTGTATCGCTAACTCGTCTATGTATGTTTGACAAAGCACAGACGGTATTGCTTGGGACCACACAGACAGTTCCACAACTCTGAACACATTTAACAGTCAATTACAAGAGAGTTGACCATCATCATCTTCACTTTCTTTTCACTGCCTGCATTTCTGTATGAATGGTATTGAAATATATTGTTTTGCAATAAATGCCCCTTTCTGTTGATTTTAGTTTGGTGTAACGGTTACAAAGCCACCACTTCAGCTGGGGTTGAAACTGGGAGAGCATGTAGTCTACTTTCGACTGTTCCATCCCAGTCCAATAGTAGATTTGCCAGTATAGCTGAGCCGGGGACCAGCAATGGGTATGCCTTTGAAACAGTACTACAGATCTCTCCACCCCTGCCCATGGCCTTGTCCATTCAGTGTAGTTGGTGTGTGGTGCTCTACAAAGCTGCGCTCCTTAAAAGGCATTGTCAGATACATTTATGACTGTGGCTTTCACTTTGACTCCATTTGGCAGTCCCTTACCCGAAACCCACAGCTTTGTAAAGAAAGGAGAGTGCATACCGGTTGCTTCCACTGGTGTCAGCGAAGCTTTGGAGTCGCATTTCCTTATATCCCCGTAAAGGTGATGGTTCCTCAGAGACACATAAATAAGCAGGCATGCCACTGAAATCACAGCCAAGAGCACACCAAAGACGGTGATTACTGCTGCGTCCCATTTTTCTGTGTCCTTGGCTGCCAGCTCTAATCCTTTAGTGGTGACATTGACACATTTGGTGTCATGGCTGTAGTGGATGCTGCCGACATCCACACAGACTTTGTACAGAGTGGCGGGGCTCAGATGGGTGAGGTTGTAGACCTGGACGTCAGAGGGAACCCTGGTGGTAAACGTTGTGGTGGGATGGTTGGCATCTGACCCTGTGTACCATTTAATGTTTGGGGCCAAGCTGCCATGGCCGGCCTTCCACGAAACCAGGATAGAATTTGTCTCCACCGATTTTATTATGACATTCAGAGACCCATTTGCAGGTTTGGGAAAATATCCATTCACCTCTACTGAAACAGATTTAAGATCAGCTCCGACCAGATTATGGGCAACGCAAGTGTAAAGACCAGCTTCATTTTCTGTTATATCATAAATGTCAAAAGTTCCCTCTGGGTGCATGTAGTACTTGTCAGACACTGTGTTAGGCAGGACCCTGGTACCAGACGGAGTGATCCAGTAGATGTCCGGCTCTGGTTCAGCGAAGGCCCGACAATGGAGGGACACAGAGCTCCCATTCGGTGCTTTAATGTGACCAGGCATGCTTTCGGGAGATATGAGTGGCAGACAAATCTCCATCATCTCCCTGAAGTGCACCTGTCGGACATGCTGGCCCTCGTACTCTGGCGGCTCCACACAGTAAAGTGAATCGGGCTCCATGAAGCGAAGGTTGGTCTTGTTCATGTTCATCCAGCGGACTACGCAGTCACAGCGGATGGGGTTGCTGTGCATGCTGACCTCTCTGAGATTTGGGAGGGACTCGACAGTAATCCTGTGAAGGGCACTGAGCGCATTGCCATTTAACATTAGGGTTTCCAGCCGCGGTAGTTTGTAGAAAGCATTAGGATGGATATAGGAGAGTTTAGGATTGTTGGTGGCTTCTATTTTGGTCAGCTCGGGGAGGTTATTCAGGGCAAAGCTATCAATGGAAATGAGCTCTGGCATGCTATTAATCCCTAGTTCTTTCAGATGGAACATATCCACAAAGTCTCCTCTCTGTATCCTCGAAATTGGGTTTTTATTTAGATCCAAAAATTTAAGATTTTTAGCATTTTTTAGGGCAGAATGAGGCACCTCCGCAAAAATATTATCATAGAAGGAGATGCTCTCTAAATTATCAAGGCCAGCCAGTGCATCGTCAGGAAGCTGAGACAGGTTCATTCTGGTGAGAACCAGACTGCGTAGGTTAGTGAGAGGTTGGAAGTTCATATCATCAATAGAAAGAATAGGATTCTCACCAATCATCAGGATCTCTAGATTTAGCATGGGCTCGAACCACTCTCTTTTAATGGCCGTCAGCTTGTTAGAATTGAGGTGGAGCCGCACAAGGTTGCTGAGACCCTGAAAAGCCATCGGGGAAATGGAGGAGATGAGGTTGTGATTCATGTAGAGCTCCTGGAGGTTCGCCACCTCAGCAAGACTTCGCTCGGGCAACTCTCGTATCCAATTTTCCTCCAGATGAAGGGACAGCAGGTGAGGAAGATTCCCCAGGTGGACATCGCTGATAGAGGATAAATTGTTTTGCGATAAATCAATCTCTGTGATGTTGGCCAGGTAATCCAAGGGTTTGTCAATCTTGGCAACGTTGTTTGTTTGCAGTAATAGTACTTGTGTGCCCACTGGTAATTGTTCCGGCAGGCTAAAGAGTCCCAAGTCATTACAGTCAACTGTCTGAGCCTCCATGTACACCGAACTTGGAGAAAACCAGGGTCTAATCTCACATACACAGAGCTTTGGGCAATCAGGCCTCTCCTCTGTGGCCACAACAAAAGAGGCCATGGCCAAGCCGACAAAGAGGCGATCCACGAATGACACGTCCTTCATATTGGACCGTTTCCCTCCAGTAAGAAATTGGTCCTTGTAGATTAAGTGGTCTAAGCTGTTAACTTCACAAATAATGAATCATTGGCTGCAGCCGCTGAGGCGATTGACTCACCACCCCTGCCACCGCCACCACCAACTGCAGCAGGGCTCCCTGGGGTGTTTTGTCTTGCTGTGTCGACGCCCTTGGATGTAATGACCAATCACTCACTGTTCCCTGCAGGTGTCAGGGTTCGGGGGCCAAGGCTGCAGTCAGGCAGACCCGAGAAGGTGGGAGGGGTGGAAAAAAGAAGAAGAAAAAAAAAAGGATGGACTGATATTATACTTCAAAGGATTTATGTTAAGCACATTCATAGGTATCCATGAAAAATCTCTTTAAAGATGGATGTCCTCATTGATTGTCGTCACTTGCTTCCAGAGTCCACAGCCCAGTCCATTCCTACCTGTGCAAGACAAACAAGACGGAGAGAAGCGGTGTGAGAATTACATGATACTGGACTTGGTCAGAGAATTTCATAAGAGAGAGATTTGGGCATATTGACATTTGTCATAGGCACGCTGATGCATGTTGACATTTGTGCACGCTCCCTTCAAGATATAGAACCGTGGATTTATATCTAGTTGACCTTCTAGACTTCATTCTGGGGACGTAGCCCCCCATATGGCATTCAACTCCGCTTAGCAGTGTATGTCTAATATTGGTTAAATAAAAGCCTTTATTAAGATAATTAAATAGCAGACATCCTAGGGTTTAAGCATTAGCCTTCGGGGCAAGCGGCTTAAAGACACTGAAATATGTCAGTTACTATGGCAACAAGTAAACGGGCAGCCAATGACGCACACTACAGTGAGGCAGTTTGCTGTACATGTCACAGATGCAGCCTGCACCTGTTTGTGAGAAGATGCAGCAACCGGCAGTGAAAAAAATATGAATGTGTTGTCTTAATTTATTGGTAAAATTAACAAATCTTCACACTAATCAGATTTAACGTTTTTGCAAAATACAGGTCATGCTACTCATCTGTGGCCATGCATTGTATAAAGCATTGTTAGGCTTTAAAGAGGCCTAAAGGAAAAATAAATTCATCACATGTTGACAAATAACAATAATCAAAGGTCAAGAAGAGATTGCCGCAAGTTGTACCTGTAATGACATTTTACCGAATTCTTCAAAATAAAAGTGACATTCACTACCGTACTCTCAACATGTAAGAATCTTTGACACTTGGCATTATCAACAGGAATTTTACAGAAAGTAGTTTACATGCAATTGATGTATTTAGGGCATTATATTAGTGTGTAAATTTTCACTCAGAATGTGGACACTTTACTAAAATGTCCATTGTAAATTGGGTGTGATTTTGGACACAATCCTTGTGAGTGAAAGCTGAAGGCTATATATACTTTACATATTTCAATTGATTTGTAGGTGACATACAGGTACATGCAGAACACATCTTTATATTAGAGATGCAGGTATGTTTAAGTTATATCTTTCAGACTTTTTAAAATGTCTACGTGTTTCATTAACTATCAATTTAAGCGTCAGAAACAGTTTAGATTTTTTGGCCCACGTTATACTTCATCCATGTTAAAATGTAAAATGTGGCGTCTAGAACAGTAAAATCTTAAACAAACATTACAAGGCAAACAAATCAACAAAGCAAATAGATTTGGTTCTTTGATTATTTGCCATCTACATGCTGTAGATAACAAATAGGACTATGATGCATCTTCTCGCATGAGTCAGATAACTCTTCTTTATGCAGTGCCTCTTTTGCCATCACATTCTTCATGTTCCATCCTCTTTTGTTACGGTGCAAAAAGTCCACAGTTGAAGTGCACCATGTCATTTGTTGTATGTAAATGCCTCTTACAGAACAGATAGGTTTGATGGTGCTTGGGATATTTCAGGCCAATAAGAGCGTGCAGCACTTCATGGAAAAATTCAAGAGAGACGGATAAAATGAAAATAATCCAAAGAAGAAGTGTGACGGCGGCCGGAAAGTAAGAACAAGAAAAGAGAGATGGTTTCATTTCATCAACCACACCATCTCTCCCTCAGTGGCCACGGGGGAGATGTGGAAAGGGGGAGGTATACTATATATAAATAAATAAAATCTTCAGCGGGCAGCAGAAACGCTGCAGTTTGCCCCACTGGCGAAGCCAAGCAGGGTTTCATTCTGCAACCTTTGCATCGTCTGGAGTCTAGTTTTGGAGGGGTAAGGGAGGAGGTAAGGCAGACAAGGAGCTAGTGGAATGAGAGTGAGAGAGAGAGAGGGGGCGGGATTATTTTTCCAGAGTACCTGGCACTTTAATAAACTAAACACCCAGAGCATTCTGATACACAGGGTTTAGCTTCTCTCCCTCAGCACTGGCCCTTCATTGTGGGCTTTGCCGTTGATCCGTGCCCTGGAAACAAAAGGCCATAATCTGTAATTCAGCCTACAGCATTCGGGTCTCACCTCTGCTCGCTCTGGGTTCTCTCTTTAGCAATCACAATCACCAGCAGTGTAATGTGGGCAGGTTAACTATTATTGTGGAGAGCATTATTGTGCAGGTGCAGGTGGCTCAGGTGTGCGCTTACTGGTTTACCAATGATATTAATTGTGTCTTTTGGGATGTTTTCAAGCAATGACTTCTGTTTGATGATCAATATGTTCTGTTATAGGCTTTGCAACACTCCGAAATAAAGCCTTTAAATGGAAAGTGTTCGGGTGGAATAAGAACACATTAAATAAATAAGGTGTTAATTCATTAGCAAAAAGGACCGCTACAGGAAAACATTCCTGCCGACGGCAATACGACTTTACAACAAGTCACCGCTTGGCAGATCCTCTGTGGATTAACCACTGTACATGTTTATGGTTATCTACACTTCACACTTAACATATTATATTACATATAGTATTTGCATTTTTGCACTCTCCTATTGTTTGTTGTTGCTGTTATTTTTATTTACACCTCACACACTTAATATGCACATACATACTTGCACTCTTGCACTTCTACTGTTTAAGTTAATTTAATTTAATTCCTAAATTAATACTCTGTTCTTCTTTCATTCTTCCAGCTATTTTTATTTTATTGTTATTTGTATTATTATTGTATATATCTTATATATCTTTCATCACTGTTGTTTTTATATCTTATCTTATTTTCTGTGTAAATGGCTGCGACACAAAATTTCCCCTTGGGGATTAATAAAGTATATATTCATTCATTCATCCGATTTCCGTTAGCTTGGAGGTAGATGTGAGGAGGACATTGTGATATTGAGAGGCAGAATTTTATTGTATTGACTGATTTTATTGTAATGTGAATGTCTGTTGTGTGGTGAATATCTAGGATGGGATTAGGAAGGCTTTACCGGACAATTTGCAAGATGTGTGGCCAGAAAACGCAACATATCCCTGCCAATTAATGAGGACACAATTCTGTTCATGATCATTCGACACTTTGGTCATTCAAATAGAGATGTTTGGCTTTGCTGTGGCCACAACTTCATTTTGACTGCAAAATTTGGACAGATTATTATTGGGCAGATTACTTTGTCAATAATTGATTAATAATTTGTTCTATAAAATGTCTTGACATTTTTATATTATTTGTTTTTTTACGAGCAACAGTCCTTGAAGGATAAGAAAATAAATTCACATTTTAGAAAATCATCCTGATGAATTTTCATCCGAAAGGAATTACATAAGTACATTAGTTAAGCAACATTATAGCAGACTCATTTTCACTAATCAACTAAATCAACTAATTGCTTCAGGTCTTTCAAATTGTTATCCTAACCATTCAGTTTGAGGTAAATTGTCTCGTACCATTGCATGTGTGAAAGGTTCCCAGACGGGGGCTGTGCGGAATTGGATAAATTGCCTAATTTGATGTCACTTGAGTCATTAAATAGTATAACACGTGTTTAGATTAATGATCTAAATAAGTAATAAAAAGTCTCTTTTTAGTTTTTCTTCCATTGTATTATATAATGTGGCTATTTAATGGACCTAGTATCTAAGCTTTATTGATAAAGTATTGATACTTTAGTCTCTAGTCTTGACAATGAGTTAAGTAAACTCAGCCGATACATTTGAAATGTAGATTTACTCTCAAATTACCATTAATATTAATCCTGCTTTCTTATTTTTATATAATTGTGTATAAATATCACAGGACTTTCATTGTCTCCAAAATAAAATATGAAATGTTATTGACAAATGTATTTAAATGAAGTTTAATTTACAGTCCCATGGGTGTCAGCTGAGGTCCCAGTGAAGGGCTGCTGAAGGAAAACAGTAGGAGTCATTTGTAAGAAGCAGCTGACTGAATCAGAGGTGACATCTTTGTGTGGCAACGTGTCTGATGTCACAAATGTACCGAGTCTTCAGGCATGCTTTCTGCCTGAGCCAATGACTTGGTTATGTAATAAAACAGTTTGGAATAAAGACAATCGAGGCAAGACAGCTATGTAATACAGCTAAAAAAATGCTCATACAATGCTCGCTTTCAGATTAGCTGAACGTCAAGTGGAACATCCTCAGAGCTCCGTGTAGTTAATCAAGAGGTGTCGTAACACGTCAGCAAAATTGAAAAGCTTTCAACAACAGAGCGTCCATTAAGGATGCTCGTCTGGCTGGAAAAATATGGCTTGTTAACGGTAGAGAAACTGCATTTCATTATACTTTGTTATGAAGTTAGAATCTGGTACCAAACTGCATCATCTTAAGTGAACTATCCAAATCATGCACAGGCAGTTGAACAGGTAAATTGGTATTGTACGAGCGCATTATGTGGAGCGCAGGAAAGAGGCAGTCTCTATTTTTGAGGCTATGCACTGTGACTGCTGCGGCTATGGAGTCCACACACTTGTACTAACCTATTAGTAACAGGTCCGGTCAAGCTACCCAGCCGCAGCGCTACACACACACACACACACTCACACACACTCACACCCACACATCCACTGCTACAATGTCAAGCTAATTTCCACCAATCCTCTACTCAGTTGCCGGTAATTGCGCTGCAGAGGGGAGGTAGAAGAGAGCGAAGAGATCTGGAGGACAAAATGAGTTACCAGAGGAGGAACTTGTCATTGTATCAGTAGTGGTGTATTAACCTCTGGTGACCCTGAGAATGCTGTCATTGCAGAAAATATTAACTTTTGCAAGACCAAGAAGCCAAATTAGCCAGTCAAAGATTGGAATAAAACAAAGACTGCCAAGCAAAAAAAAAAACAATCATGCCGTGGTGTATTTTATTGGCAATAACTTGCATTTGTCTCCACAAGAGTAATGTGGTTAATATGGTTGGGGCAAATAGAATTAAAGGAGGGACGCTTGTAATATGTGCTTGTAGCCTAGTGTAGAGAGATACATAATCAACAGCTGGTAATATAAGCTAGAGATCTTGAAATGGGATCTCCTGCAACTTAATGTCCAACTGCACTTACACATTAAACCTAAGCGTTGACATTTGTTCGGGGAGCCAATAGAAGCCGTTTATAGGTCAGGCTAAGGTGTTCACTCATGGAGTTAACACAAGTTCCCAGGTGTCGGAGGAAAGAGGGGGGCAATCATTCAAGCCATGGTCTCCAAAGCACCTCCATTACTGTAGCAGGCTGACAGTCTAGCCCATGGGCTTTTCACTTTCACCAGTGTTAATCCTGACTGTGAACATTACAGCAAACAAGCTCCTGGTATCTGGCTTGTTTCAACTGTGAGAAACACAGCTAGGTTTGTTACACCGAAAAATAAGGTTGAACCTGTAGTGACGGATGTTTTGGTGGCAAACTGTGAACACAACATCAACATATCGCCTTTTTTAAATTGGTTACCTTTTTAGCATACAGTTGCCTTGTTACAGATCCAGGAGATATGGAGAAGCATTACTGTGTATGCGAAGTCGTGCCACCAAGTGTTTCACCAGCTTGTTTCTAACCTCGTCTATCTGCTGCTTGTTGCTGGGCAGGTAGCATGCTGTGGGTGTTTTAAGATTTTTTTGTTGGAAACAGCTTTCTGCAAGAGCTAAAAGAGACGCTATGTGATGGGAAACACTATAAATCCCCCAAAGAGCAACGGGGGAGCAACAGTCAGGGGAACATTTTTATTATTATAGCCCAACTGATACTTAATAATATTATTTGGGAGTAAAAAAAAAAAAAATTGTTCACTAGTCACTACGAGAGACACTTTAATTTGACCCATTGCTATGATAAAAATTATGTGCTATAGCCTCTTAAAGAAAACAAATAATATATATAGAGATATATATCATGCAGATTTACAGGGGGATTGACATTCCATCTGGCATTTTAAAAAATAACTTTTGGAAATGTTGTTGCATCACCATTAAGATTTGGAAGCTACTTTATCTGCAAAGTTATTGACATATCCCACAAAGCAGCTGTGAGAAGCTGTTGAGAAATGGCTGTCATTGCATCACCATTATAAACCGGCACGACGTTAGTCCTCGTTAGTCACATATCCCACTCTTAATTAGCGTGGCATTTGACATTTCTGAAAAAGCTGGAACCCGTCCTCATTAAAATGCTGCACATATAGTTTGGCTTATTGTTGTTCTCAGGTAAAAACTCAGTAATATTAATTACACACAGGCACGTACTTTATGAGTTGAGGGAATTTTATGACTTACGTGCCCGAAAATGTACTATTTGGAAACCATTTGCTCTCATCTGGAAATGGCGCCAGACTAATCATGATGTACCTGATTTGGGACGTGTCTGCGTTTAAGAGGTTCAGCTGCTGTCAAGGTGAAAAGCTTTTCCATTCAGCTCTTGGCAACACCTCACACTTGCTTTCCCACCGGGCCGCCTCCATTATACTAACATTGTGGCCGTTCCGGACAGCAGTGGCACAAATACAGTTTGATTAGAGACCAGTGAGATACGACCACTTTAAATTAACGAGTGTGCACAGTAGGGGCAGAAAGCATTGGTCCTGGTGGCTCTGCGGTGCTAATTCAGGCGAGCCTGACTCAGGTCGGTCGTGCCGCCAAACAGCCGGGCAGAACTGTTTGTTTTATGCTGTTTATTGAAATGAGTTATAAATCCTCCTCCTCGCTTCACGGGGCTTAGATGAGGTTTGTCGGAGCGAGGAAGTAAAGATGATTGCTTTGTCGCAGGTCGGGTGCTCATGAATGCCCGGTGTGGCGACAGGTTGACCTACAGTTGATGTGTAAAAAAATAAAATCATTTCTAATACAATACGCTAGTTCTGTGGGGGTTTCGGCATGCATGAAAGCAAACATTTGTGAGATCTGAGCTGTGGAACAAGTCTCGGTATTGGCCCTCGGGGAGATGATTATGAGCCCTGCACGGTTTAAGTTGTAACAAGGTAGTATTGCATCTGCTGAGAGGTAGACCTCACACTCACCATGGTAAAACTGGGCAGAAGACATAAAGGTCAGACATAACTGGAAAGTAGGGCGCAGACGAATTGCCTTGTCTTTCAGGAGAATAGCTTGTGTATTGTAGAAATGGTTCACTGGGACTTTGGATCCACTGGTAATAAGCCTTGCAAGGCTTTCTTCCTCGTCACCCTCTCCCTCTCAGGTTCTTTCTTCTTCATCTCCTTGTCTCATATTGCAACCCCCACATCTCTTTTTATTAAACCGTGTCCTTTTCATCCTGCACTCTCACACATTTCTCCTTATGTTCCCCACTTGCATCATGATCCACCCAAGCCATGGACTATTTAGAAAATAGGCATTTCATTTTGTTTCCCAGCTCCCCGTCTTTCTTCCTGGGCATCTGGCTGTCTCGCTGCTCTTTCACTGTTGGCCTAATTGCCTTTTCAATACTTGTCAGCCCTGCTGTGCCAAATCTAGTCTATCTGCAGCCCGTCCAACTGTTTGTCTCCGTAGCTGCTATATCCTAATTACAAATGTCCGTGTCTGAGTATGAGTTAATTTTGGCCCGTGCGTCATGACTTTTTGGTAACCTCATCGCATTCCACCCGGTGCATCAGTGTCTACCAGACACATGAGCGGAGATCCTCACTCACAGCATCGGTGCAGTTCTTCTCTTTCGCTCCGCCATCTTTACGTGCCTGGTGATTTTATCTGCCACAGCAGTTTGCGCCTCAGGCTTGGTCACTTGTGAGTGTAAGCACTTTTAAATCCATTTTCATTTATGAAATGAAATATGATAACAGGTGCAATGCCATTCATCACTGCACATGACATACTTGCTCTATTTTGATTTTTTCACATTGCAGGCAGTCACTTTGCAATAATGCACAAGGTGGCTTACCTGCTGTTGCAAAGAAAATGTTTGTGTATCCAATTTAATTTTCCCAAATGAACTGAAGGGTTAGGTGTTCTATTATGATTTCTTAATATGAACAAAACCATTTAAAACTCATTGGATTTTTTTTTGAATATTTTTTTAAAAAAAATTTAAAGACTAAAAACAGGGCAGATTTTCTTTGCTTATTAAAAAGTTAACATTTTGGAGACACACGGTTAGAGAAACATTGTCAGTTTTTGTTTGTGAATGTCCTTCTCGCTAAGCTTTTTGTGGAGTTCGTATTTCTCTTTCTGGGGTTAATAGTTTCCCAGAATGTGAAAAGCAAGGGAACGTAAGTGAAAGACAATGCTTTTAAACACGGCACTACTCTAAAGCATCCTGTGGACACTGCACCCACAGTGGGCATGTAGCGCAGCCATGACGC
Organism: Taurulus bubalis; assembly: GCF_910589615.1. NCBI lineage: Eukaryota > Metazoa > Chordata > Actinopteri > Perciformes > Cottidae > Taurulus > Taurulus bubalis. The sequence continues at coordinate 7,721,424 of NC_136608.1, read as the reverse complement.
AGTCAGGCCACTTCCGATAAAGTATTCTGGTTAAGCCCCTTAGTGGGTGGGTGCCTCTGAATGGCTTTACTGTCCCTCCCGCTAACCTTCACCTCATTGATTTACTATTATGCTTTCTCCAATGTAAGGGAGAGTCCATTAAAGGGAACCTTCAATTCAGTGTGTATGCAAAAAGAAGCTTCCTAGATGGGCTTCCTGCGTGCGCGTGCTTGTGGGAACGGATGGATACCTTTTTCCTTACATCTGCACTTGCATGGCCATGAATCAGTGGCAAGTCGACTGTTAATGTAAAATCAATGTTCCAAATTAACCACGAGACCCTGATCTCTGGTATTTCAGTCCTTTTCTGGACAAGACGTGCCCTTGGGCTGAGCGAGAGAGAACACACGTGCTGCGCTATCGAACATTGTAGCACACCCACCTGCACTCATGCACACACACACACACACGGTCACACACACACACACACACACACACACACAAATCAGACCGGAACGAGTGCAAATACATAGAACTATACATGCATTTGCAGACGCAAGCACACGTAACTTTGTCCTCACGGAGAACGTAAAAAAATAAAACACACCCATGCATATTCGCATAACACATGCATAACACATGCATAACGCAGCACACAGTGAAAGAGCACAGATAGGTCCCCTGTCTAATTTGCATAGTGCTGCATCTATTAAAATTAAGGAAAGGTATCCAGCTTAAGGCTGCCGCTGATAAGGTCAAAGGCGTCGCGAACACATTCCAACACTCATTTCTCCCCCAACATAATCGCACTCACTCTTAACAAAAATCTGCATAATGTTCCATGTATAGCTGCTAGCCAGAATGAAAGAGGGAGGCGTGAGGAGGGAGGGAAGAGGGATGATGGTGGGGGGGGGGGTGGGGGGGGGGGGGGGGGGATTGGGGGAATGGAGCCAGCGGCATATCCCTCAAAGTCAGAGCCAAATTGAATCTGCAGGTGCAAATGTGGCATGTGTGCTGCCTCTAAGATGCGCAGCTATCTATATTTATATGAATAATATATGGCTGGTCAAGGGGCCACAAGCCTGGAGGGAATAAGTTCCTACGGCAGACGAAATCAATCATTATATGCCACTGAAATGCATTTATCGCTGGCTTGGACCTCTTTATTATGATTTCATGGGGTCTGATATAAGCTTTCTCTTTCTGTTTTCATTCTCTGCTACTCTTCCTCAGCTAAAACAGATGCACGATATGGCACTTTCAAATGGCACCGTGGCTTTGTTCTATTCAAAGGCTCAGCAGCCCAATGACTGGGCTGCTTTGGAGATTGGTCACTTGCTATATATATATATATATATATATATATATATATATATATCAGAATCAGAACAGTTTATTCCCAAGTGTGTTGCACATACAAGGAATTTGACTTGGTGAAAGGTGCAGAACAATAAACAAAAACAAAAAAGATCTGTGCATTTACGTGTATATATCTGCCCAGATATGTATACCCGCAATTTGCGTCTGTCCATCCATGCAAATCTATGCATAAATGGCCGCGGCATCATCAATGCGTGAACACTTGGTTTGGTCTCTTGGTACAGCCTCCACAAAGCTTTTCATTAGTGCACTGAGCGCCTATACGTATCAATCTGAATGCAGAACAGATGGACGGCACAGCAGCAGTCCTCAGATATCCTCTCTCATCTCTGCCCATGTTTGAAACTGTAAAATGGGCATATGTCCCTATCATGTCCAACTCTGATATGAATCTGCGGAATAGCAGACTAATTAGTAATTAATAACTTTGATTTTTGTCCTTCTTTTTCTGTGAGAATTGGCATCTTCATCATCAGTCATCATCAGTGTCAGTTCTTGTTTCCCAAACACCTGACGCTTCACTTTTATACTGTACGTCTTAGTATTTTCAAACACCTTTTAGTTGAAGTGGCAACATTGTAATGGACACACACAAACGTTTGCTAGCTAAATATTTTAAATGCTGATGTAAAAGCAAATATCATCAGAAACAAAGGAGCTGTCCCATCCCATGCTGACCTTTGATATGGACTGTGCAGCAAAATGTCATGCATGCTGCCATCAAACCATGTTTTCATCACTGTTTTTTTCTTTCTTTGTGTCTTTTCATATACTTTGGCTCCACTACAGTCCATCCACCAGATCCTAAAAAATACAAAACATGCACAGCACTCTGTTCCCCCCTGTTCCTTTTGCCCTCTGTCTGTGCTTATTCCATTTAATGGATGCCTGTGTTTGCTTGGGAACAGGATGCTATCAGAGAGCCTATGCTTGGCTGCACAGGCTGATCCCCTGCAGCCGTCTTGTGAATATGTTTACATGCATTTCACTCAGGAGCCTCGATAGATCCTGAGGCATCTTGTTACCGACATTATGGGAAAAAGATGGTGAGATTAATTTGATTTTGATGGCGCAATAGCGTAGTCCTCCTGAACTCCGCACTGACTCGTAACCGGTTGTATCTTTTGGCACCCTTACATCTTCTCACCTCACAGGAACCTGCTGCCCTCTGCTTCCAGAGAAATTAATTTGAAGCACCCACACTGTGCTGCCTGTCATACTCTCCGAGCCTCGACAAGGCCACTGCTGGCACAATACCTTTTCCACCACACACACACACACACACACACAAACACACACACACAAACACTGCTTGTCACTGTTTCACACGCGGATCAATAGGCAATTCGCGAAGCCACTCGCTTTAAGTGTATGACTTAGTGTGGACATGTAATATTGATTTGTTTTGAACAAATGTGCCCAAATTAATAAAGCAACCCATTACTGCTTTGCTTTGCTGTTTTTATCACCATGCGGGGGAGGAACCCGGCAACATGGCTACAGTGTTATGGTAGCGGCTTATACTTAATATTGAACCTCACAAACTAGTTGGGGCTGTGTTTTTGCATGACATGAAATCACCACCCTTCGATGTCAGCAGAAAAAAAAAAACGAAGAAAAAAAACCTTGTAAACATTTGTGCTCAAGGATCATTTGTGAAAGGCTGATTATTAAAATATAAGCTGCAAGCAGCCTCGGCTCAGAAGGTGGTCACATAATTCGAAGTGAGAACAAAACATAGTGTGTGGGCCGAGGTTGTCTCAGCGTGGCGTGGCGTCTGATGTGAGGGCATGATGGCCCTCATGTGGCATTTGACTGTGGGTTTCATATTGAGCAGCTGCTTTGGGTGAGTCATTCGCACTGTGGAGGCCAAAATCTATTGCATCCATCACCGGGAACAAGCGCACACACGCACGCATGCAGACACGTCTGCACAGAAGATTACAGCAATCAGATTCAGTACCCCCGCCCCACTGGGAAAATCACATTTGTCATTATCTGTTTATCTGCCTTTGAAATATTCATGAGTAATACATCTGCTGGATGACATACATTTTGGACATATAGGGGAGGGTGAGAGAGATGGAGAGGAGGTAGAGAGGCGCTCCAAATGCAGTTAAGGGATTAGTGGATACCTTCCCCTTTTTCTCTCTCTCTCTCCAGCGGGGTCCTTGGGTGTACTGGCACACACAAGCAGGTGAGGCGATGATGGTGAGATGCCTCTGTGGCTGCGTTTTAATTACACAAAAGAGCCCATGGATGCAGCGACATGGCGGTGTTCAAAAGGAGCCCGAGCTGTACGTGTTACGTACTTTTCGTAGCATGTGTCGGTATAACGACTTCAACAGGAAGGTTTAACGGGGAGGGAAGGAGAGAGTGAGGAAGAGGAGGAGGACTAGGAGAAGGGGAGAGAGGAGGGGAGGGGGGTGGCCACCATTCTGTGGATTTCTTCGAGACGTGTCTGGTGTGCGCTCACTAAGCAGGACCGGGGGACATGACACTGCCAGTCCATCACTCTCTCTCATACGCGCACGCGCGCGCGCACACACACATACAGTAGCTCCACACACAAACACAAGTCCGCCTCGAATTTCCTTAATTAATTAGTCCGAGCCTAAACAGAGACCGTCATAAATCCGGTCTGGTTAAGGCGCATCCTGCAGAGTTGCGCAAAAGCGCGTCTCCACGTCAAGTGAGGGTTCGAGGCCATGTCTTCAGCATTATTATTATCCCGCAATATTTTTCACTGATTTCCGCAACAACTTATATGTGATTGGTATTTGAGGAGCGAATCGATGCGTTGTTTAAATCATAAGACTCCGTGTCCGCGAAAACATCACTGAATCCAGGCATTTTTCCCTAACTTGGAAAACGCGTTGCGCAAAGGCGCAGATCAAATGACAGAAATGCATTGTTATAATAATCAGAGTTAACTTACCCGATTTAAGCATGATAGCCGCGCTGAAAGCAGTGCGTGGTGCCTATATTCCCATCAAGTGCGCCGCTCCAGTGACGAGCGAGCTCCAGCGCGCAACATAGAGCCAGTCAACAATGTGTGGTCTTCTGATTTGTTACGCAGTTGATGAGCAATCAGTTCTCGGCTTCTCCCACGGTAAAAACACACGGCTTCTGCACGAGCGAGGACAAAAGACGGCGAAGTCCAGGTGCGCGAGACTCGAGCGCGTGGAGAGAGATTCCTGTGTTCCGTGTGCCCTTCCCTTCCCTTCCCGTCTCGGCGGCTGCTAAGGGCGCATCTCTCCCCCTCGATCAAGTGTCAGGCGGACCACATAGATGCGCCGCCGTCTCCTCAGCAGTCATTAATATCAGAACAAACCCTGACTCTCCAGAGGACAGCCAATAGCGTCAGAGAAGCGGGCGCGTTGCTCGCAGCATCCCTGCTCGGGTTGGCTGAGGGGAGCCGTCAGTCATATCCCAGAAGCCCATTCTCATCCATGTCTTCTTCTGGTGGAGGTGATGCACGCTGCAAAAAATATCCATATTAACAAGTCACTGATTCCAGTTATGTGTTGGGGAAAGTGCTGAAATAAGAAACTAAATATTAAAGTGGGTGAGAGAGGTGCTTTTTAATTATCTGATGGATATTTGTGAGAAGCATTTTGAAACAAACGAAGGCACTGCTAACATCAAAATGACGTTGAGTCAAGATAAGAGTCGGATCGAGTTTATCTGCACTGCAAAGGTCTGACACCACTGCCCATGTGACAGCATCTGGCATAATTTCTGACCTCACAAGTGAGCCTGTCTGACTGCTCACACACAGGCCTTACACATACATATCCAGCATGTGTGATAAGGATCAGACTGCCCTGAAGATGACAGCGGAGGAAAACGCATTTAGATCCTTTAGAGTTCTAGCATCTTACTGCTGGAGTTGGTTACAGTCAAGCTAATTTAAAGTGTTGATTATGTATTTCAAATTGAATGCACTTTCTTGGAACCTTTTTTGGATAGGTGGAAATAACCAAGAGAAGTACCTCAAAGTCCCCAAAATGTGTATGTAAGTGAGTAAATTATATTCTCACCTAACGAAAAGCACAGATCCTTTGTAAAGGCAGGAATTTCCACAGAGAGTTCAGAACAATGTCCCGAGTATTCATGCAGTTTAGAATGAGAGGGATTAAAACATTAGTGGGTCTACGATGTGTGTGATTTGAAAATTGTTGATGGTGCTAGTAAATAAAAAAACAGCTGTTCATATCGTTTTGGTTATGACAACACATTGCCTCATTATAATAAAAGAAAGAATTGACCATTGCAAAAATATGGCCATCTGGGACTAATGCTGCATTCACATGGAATCAGTAGACAGTAGATGGAAAACCGGATATCATGTGAGTGGACGACAGTAAAATTAGGTGGGACCCGCAGAGAACACCATGTTAAAAAAAAAAATGTTCTTGCTTTTAATCAGACACAGGTATATAATCAGACAGAAATGAGAACAATAATGTGTTTTCTGAGCATTAAAGCAAATTTCATGTTCTGGTAGAAACCCAAGATACAAGTAGGCCTGAACATGTGCATTGTCAGGTCTCCTTTCAAGCTAGAGTGCAGAACTTTAACATATGAATGAACATCCGTTGTGGGTGTTGGGGTCCGTGGTGACGCACAGGTGATGCGTAATAAGACAACCAGCCATCGCTAAAGGGGGAGGGGCAGGAGGAGGGACCAAAGCGACAGAGCAGCATGCACCTACAACTATGGAGGAGGTTGACATCCTAAGAAGTGTCCAAGAAAAAGTTTGTGTGTGGAAGCTCCAGATAAAAAAGAAAAAAAAGAAACTGCGTGCTCAGAGGAAGGTAAAAAAAGAAAAGAAAACGAAAGCAATCGACAGAGAGGACCAACACTCGGCGAGCTCACCTGCACACATACGTCACAAGCAGTGTTTGTGTAATTACTCTCACTGCCAGAGGGGGGAGACCAAAGTTGACAGCTTTAAACAAGAAGATTGAATATCATTATTTGATATTATTATTTGACACACCGTCCTGGCCCACGTGCACGGCGGAATCCATTGCAAACTGTAGCCGCCTGGCCAGCAGCTGTCACTCTCCTTGTGCAAGTGCATCGGAGATGGACATTTTTTGCAGTGCAGAGGGAATGAGGAAGAGGGCGCAGGCAGGAAAGAAAATGGATATCTGTACCTATTAGCTCCAGAGCTCCCGACTCAGCTCCCAGGAGGATTTCTAACACAATGTTCTACAAACCTGATGTTCCGCGGAGGTCGGGCCGGGTTATCCGCTGCTTCAGAGAATGAGATGTACCTCATCTGACAGCCCAAAGGGGTTCTGATCCAAGATTGTACTACCTGAGGCTGCTCAGGCTGGGTCGAGGTCTTAATATACAACCTGGCCATACATCATGGGGTTCTTTAATCTGTGTGCTGCCATTCACATGTCTGTAAAGCCTCGGGGAGATTTGGGAGTTTTGCTGGGTCAATATCCCCATAAGCTACCCTTTTGAATCTCCAGTAGAAATTATTCAAGTTTTAATGTGAATTGCACAGAATAATAATAATGTATCTCATAAATGGATGACCTTTCTCAATAAATATAATGCCATGAGACTATTTAGACAGTTTTCTTTAATTTAATTCATGCCCCAGGTGCTGCATATGCATACTTAAGTATTTATGTGATTTTTCAAATTTTTCCATACTTTCTCCTTAGCTTATTCGGCATTTTACTCTACGGTGTTTAAGATTTGTGTTGTTTATAGATCTGCAAACCGCCCTCTGCCGTTAATAATGGGACAGATGCCTTTTCAAAAGACGCCAGCTTTATTTTCTCATTACAGAAGTAAAACCAGCCAGCTGTTAAATTCAGTACAGATGAAATAACAATAGTGAGCCTGGAGAGAAGCTGTTGCTTGTATGTTCTCATTTACATCTTATTTTGTTCGTATGTTCACTAATGTGGTCACATTTAATGAGTAGATCTCGTCTGGTTGACAATGTAATGAATACAAAGTCCAATATTTAGCTCCATAATTATGAAGCAAACTTCAGCTGAAATTAAAATTCTTTCAGCGTTTTATTGTTCTGCCTGTCTGCCAGCTTGTCTAACAAGATGACCTGAAACATTTATTGTTTTTATTAGCATGTGCATTATATACAGACAAACACTATACACGTAGATTTGATAGGGGTTGAAATCATAAATCCAGTATAAAAGAATGTAAAAACTGAGTCACTTGTTCTTTTCATCACTTCAGATGGCCAGATGCTTTTGTTAATAACCGTCTTTAAAAAGGTTCAGCGTAATTCACATCATATTTATTTGATGCCTGTTGCATATTTCTAAACACGCGCATTTCCCTTATTTTGAAATTGTGTCTTCCAATGAATAGAGGTCCAGTTATACCTTTCAACACAAATTGTTTCTTTAAAGCACCCTGTCATGCAATGTTCCTCAAACTCTGGCAGTTTGGACGTGAGCTGCATGTTCTATCGACAACAGGAAGGACACAAACAGAGAAAAGAGAAGGAGCATCCAAAGAAACTCTGATTTGGTGAACAACTCAGAGGAATGTAGTTAGACTAACGGCAAAAAAATGTGCTATCAGAAAACAACCTTCTGTCTCGTTTTCTGAAATCATATTATTGTATGTTTGTGGCAAATGAGGAAAATGTGAAAAAATTAACTTCATTACCAAAGAAGAAATTCTGTAATTTTAGCTTTTGTTATGTCTTAAACCTGCTCGCATTTTACTGCATCAAAGTACATTTTATTGTTTCTTGTCAAACATGGTAAATGTGCATATGGAACAGTTTATAACAGGTTATAGCAGACCTGGACATTGCTTCCTTTCGCTCTAGTGGAGAATATAGTTTCTAACAGAGACATGGAAAAACACTCAAGCGCGTGGACTGTCGGTGTATTTAACCTTCTGCACAGTGAATCCTGTCTTACACAAGATTCTGCTGCGCTTGAAAAACAGGCTCTGAATATTTAAAGCATCTCAGTCTTGCTTGTTCTTCTTGAAACCCAGAGTTTAGCCCTACAGTATATGTTATGTACATAATGACACTGTTATAATACACCATCACATACAAATTAAAAAATGCTTCATTCCTCCAGAGACGACAACTTTTAAAGCAGCCTACTTTTTGTGGATGTTCAGGAGGACGGCAGTGATGGCACCATACCCAGAGCTGATTCTGCATTTCTGTCTTGAACCTTTACAGTATAAGTTGACCGCGGTGACTTCACACCTCATGAAGCCGGTCAAGGGTGCACTCCGTGCCTCATAAAACTCCTCCAACACAGCTTGGCCGTGTCAAGGCGGAGTCAGGACTTTGCATGTACAGAAAAAAAGGATATGGCCCCGCCGTGAAAAATCGGCATCACATTTTAAGCGATAAAACACAATTTTCGAGGGGAGGGAGCTTCCTGTGAAAAGGCGCGAGGTGTTTACCGAGCGAGTTATGTTCTCGCTCATTCTTGTTTATTGCGGCGTTTGGGGAATATTCCGAAGGCGTTTCACGGTGACATTTTGTGATGTGTGCCGCAGGGGGAGAAAAGGCCACAGAGGGCAGTAGAATTTATTGACTGAATTTCCCAGTTATAAATGAGTCTTTTACAAGTGACATAAAGAAAATGATCTGTTCTCTGTTGAGGCCGCGGAGATCTGTAAACCTGTTCCGGCTACTGCCAACAGTCATGGCACTTGTATTAAATAAGGTTTTGTACCTTGATGACAAATATCTTGTAGAATCGAAGATGGAGGCAAAGCATTTAAAGCACCTGAATAGTTTCTTTCACAGAACAACCCTTAGCCACTGCTAAGATAGTCCCTCCTTAATAGTGGATGAGCAGGCTGTGTTTGCATTGGAGCGTGTACTTTAAGCTATGTTCGCTATCATTGCCTTATATGTTTTGTAAAAAACCTCCGACGTCTGTTCAGCACTGAAGACAGTCTTTGGGGAGATATCCAGTAGAATAATCATCTCTGGAGAAAAGCTGTACACAAAGAGACCACTGTCTCCGCTGCACAGTCAGTGTTAGTCAAACAATACATATTCTTCACAAAACCACCCCAAGGCTGTAATGCCTTTCCTCAGACTGCTGCGGTCTGAAGAATACTGCTGTGTAGAATTGAACGCTTCAAACATGCACTGTTTAGAAATCAAGCAATTTCCCTCCTAAATTGTTATTTTTCCACAAAACTTGGAAACTTCTTTCAGAAAATAAACACCTCGCTGACGCATAGGGGGGAGACGGCGTCTTTGAATGGGAAGGATCCGAATATTCATTCTTCACAGTAGAGTCAAATCATTGAAGATAATTCAAAGAAGCAGGTGGCTTTTTGCAAGAAGCAAGAGACTTTGTGGCACCCAAACGGCAGATTTTGTAGTGAAAATACTGAATGAATTTTCTTTTTGTAAAAGTACAATGTAGGTGTAAGATCTTCCCTCTGTAACCTTTAGCTCATTAAGCCTAATTCTGTAGATTTTCTTTATCACTTGAGTCTTCATCTTGAGTGCAACAAGCAGTCAGTGTTGTGTTATTATTATTATTATTATTATTATGTGTTATGCACTGAACCTGACAGACATCCCCTGTGTGTGCAGCACTGTGACGGCTTGTGTTTTATGTTGGTGAGGTTTCAGTCAGTGGCACTATTTATCTGCTTCACCATTGTGACTATTGCTACTTACGCTCTCTGCCTTATTCATTTGAATGATTCTATTAATTGTAATTTCCTGCCCACCAGAGAGAATAACCTGCTGAACAGTTGTTGTACAAGCTTGATGTACATTTAGTCACTTCTATCTGGCGAGTAATTTCAATCAGTCGAGGAAATGAAAATATTGCTTCGCTAAGTTGTAATTTTTCAATATTCTCCAGCGCTGGAGGCTTTTTCAAGATCACATCAATCCCGTTCCCTTGGCGATGCCAATCTGATTCTAAACCTATTTCTAGCTAATCACACCCTCTACAATAGCAGTGACGTCAAACAATAGCCCTCATGGGGGCTTCTTTAAATAATAGTTAGGTTTCACAGTTCGGGCTCACAGCACATATCTGTCTGAGACAGAACAGGCGGCTTGTGTTTTGGTGAAAGCCCCGAAGAAATTACAAACCTGGACATCGTCAGACTCCAAAACTCAAGTTCCAATTATGCTCTTTATTCTCTTGATATTTGGTTCGCAAGTGCCAAGAATAAAAGAGTAAAAATGGATAGACACATCTTGGGCCTGTTTTCTCGTTTCTGTATCATGCTGTGTCTGATTTAATTAAACCTAGTGTGCTTTATAAACAACTGGGGGAAATTCTATTTTCTTCCGAATAATCTACTTCTGTAATGGATGATATACGAATATTCCCACAAGTAAATGACTCTGAATGGGTTCAAAAACAGCATGCTATCTGTGATGTTATGTCTGTTTCATGTTTTGGAATTATAAAAATATCATCTATGATGTAGATAAATATGTTACATAATGAGATGAAGAGGACAGAATAGGCCTATTTGCTTCACCTCCTGCAGCGATGAAACAGGAAATCATCTGTTACACTTTACCAATTTGCATCACGATCGAAGTACATGCAAGTAGACATCTCTAATGAAAAAAATGGACAAATGCTTGAAGTCCGCATGCTGGATCCTGAGTAAAGGAATTATGCCACAGTGTGCGTTGACCTACTTCACATTAAAAGACTATCTGGCTGTTGTGCGGCAGGCCAATTTACTTCAGAATGATGACAGAGGAAGAGAGAGTGACGGGGAGCAAAAGAATGAGGAACAGAGTGAGACACTTGTCACGTTAGCTCTACAGACCTTGTTCTTCTAAAGCAGTCAAAATGCTTCAGTTGTGCCCACACACCTCTCTGAACCTCCCACACATACACACACACACACACACACACACACACACACACACACACACACACACACACACACACACACACACACACACACACACACACATACTTCACAGCCTGAGGCACTATCTCCAAGTGTGGTCAGAAAAAAAGAAGAAGCCCGGAGTGTACGTCAAGTGCTAATCAATATGCAGGAGATTATAAAAGTGAATCTTCTTCAAAAACACACTTATGTGGACAATTTATCAGCTAATTGGCCACTCGCTTAACCCCGCCCCCATCAGTTACAGTTGCCATGGCTGTCTTTTGTTCTGGCATGGCATATGCAGTTTACGGTGATAACGGTGGAGGATTTAACACTCGACATTCTTTGTATTTTGTAACAATGGGGACTTGATTTCTGGCAGGTTAGACAAAAGCAGGATTCTCATTTCTACACTAACAACTGTCACCGGCAGATGTTATCTGCTGGAGCTAGTAGCTAATTAAGCTCCATCAGTTGGCTGAGAACACTCCCTGACTGACTTTTACATGTTTCCTGTTGACTGGTTTCAAAACGAGAAAGTTTAGATGAATGGCTATCTCAGAATCAGAACTGTTTAAGGAATTTGACTTGGTGAAAGGGGCATAGCGATAAACAAAAAACATATACATAGTGAAATGTACAGTACAAATATGGTTAACAAACAAAGAGCAGTATGTTAAAACAAGTGTATTAGCAAAATGGCAAGTGTATATTAATGGGGAAAAAAAGATGTGCAAGAGAGTGTATAATAGTGATACATACATGACATCATGCTAAAAGACCAAGGCCAAAGCTGCATGTCTTGATACACAATATAGAAGACTTGGAGATAGAGAACCTGCCTTGTTTTAACCTTGCAGTGTAGAGCCAGTTTATCCTAGTATTTAAAGTATGATGATAAATATATAAATATAAGATCACTGTTATTTCCGTCTCACCTACCACTGTTTCCCTGCCCGGATAATTGGTCTCCCCACACCCAGCAGAGCCAAACAATAAGACCATTGCAAGCATTGGCAACCTCAATAGACCCGGACATCAAACACCTACTCAATCACCACCTCGGCCTGCTGCCCTCCGGGTGCAGGTACAGAGCACTGAGATGCAGAAGGGCTCGCTTTGGCAAAAGCCTTGATCCCTGCAGCCACGGCCACCCTTAACATAGTCTGAAGTCTTCGCTTACGTAATACTCAGGGAAAGGGCTTTTGGGATGAGGACTATCAGATGTGTTGGTCATGTTTAGTAAATGTAATGCTAGCGTTATAGCAGCTAAGCAGACTGTAAACTTCCTTAATTCTAATAACATGCATAAATAACAGAGGTCCAGTGTGAGTTCAAATCTGATATATTGTAGCATCCAGGACCAGAATCCACACTGTGGTAATGCCCTGATGCTATTAGTTATAGAAGTCCTTAGCTAGATCCAGTTAAGCTTTGATTGGACAATTGCTGTTCAGGGGAGCAATTCATTTTGATTACCAAAAAGTAGCATGCGTTAAAGGTGCAAGATCCGAGATTGGGAGCATTTAGATTGCCTCTCAGCGGCTCTCGACATGTCGAGCAGCTCATAGCTAATGATGTTTACCTGCCGGGGAGCCGGACGGTGGGCGCTAAGCTGTTGGCCGTGACGCCGTTATCGTCCGTAACTGCCGTTTGAGAGCAGAGCAGCGGCGGGTAGACATTACTCCATGCTCTGATCTTCAGTGCAAAATAGTTGTTTGCTGCTACATTAATGTGAGGAATGTTAAATACCTCCTTTTAAATATTGAGAAGCACAAATAAAACAGGAAATGTATTGTGGAGACTGGCTAACGGGTGAGGAAGTCTGTGTCAGCGGGTCAGCTCGGCCTTGAGTTAACTCTGCTCAACCTGTCTGCAGCCCCCGGTGGCTGCTCCGATGCCCTTGTCAAAAAAGATCACACCTCACAAGTAACAACGTGATGCTCCACCATAGTCCCCATCCCATGCAGTCAAAGGAGAGTTAACATTTGTATTCAACATCAGCCTCGCCGTGCTGCTCTTACTCCTAAGTCCTGTCTACAATGCAGCAAAGTTTACGCCATGAAAGCCACGTTTTTTGTCTTTTCACCGTGAGAGCACTGAGGCTGAGGAATATTGCCTGAGGATGTTTCATATCCCCACAGCCCCGACTGCACACTCTCTGCTCTCTGCTCCCTCCTTCATCTCTTTTTCTTAATCACTCGTCTTTTCACTCTATCTTACCATAGCGCTCCCTTTTTCCTCACGCTTTATATTCCTGAGACTAACCTGCCTCTTTTCTCCTACAAATTCTTTTAACTTCTGTCCCGTCTGTCTGCATGCCTTTTCTTCTCCTTCACTATCTCTTTTTCTGTTATCCCCCCCTCCATGCCTATCTTGTCTTTCTGTGTTTTGTGGACCTCCCTCCTCCCTATCAACCCAGCAGCATCCAGAGGAAGAGGCCGTGCTGTCACCACGGAATGACTCCGAGGAAGACGAGGCAGAGCAAGTGAAAGTTACAGAGGGAGGGGGAGAAGAGGAGGGGAAGGAAAAAAACATGACACGGAGGAGGTGTTCAGATGACAAGTCCCTTCATGGGAGAGTTTTGTGAAGCGAGGGAGCCGCAGAAAGGGAGAAAGAGAGAGACGGGAGGAAAGAAGGGAGGGGACACCAACAGGCATGCAGGATGTTTTCTTGAGGAGAAACAGCTCAGGGATGCCACTGGTGCACTTCTCCTACAGGCTGGCCGTTCCTCGAGCGCACCTCGAATACGCTCGCCGACTGCACAGTGCAGTGGGCAGATGTTGCTGACATCCGGCCGTTGGCTGGAATGGATGCATTGTGTGTTGTTTATATAAAGCATATCTAACCCGTCGGTTGAAGGACATGTCGTTTTATGCAACATACATTGTTGCCGCATATGTTGCGGTTCAACCTACTTTTTCATGTGTGGTACAGCCATGTAGGGTGAATGTTTTAATACGTCAAATGCAGCAATACGCAATCCTCTTATCCTGAATTATTGATTAACAGTGCTCTGCTGTGCGTTGAGCATTCATGTTGAAGCCAGCGCAGTATGCAGCCGTAATAAGTCATTCACTGGATTGAATGACAGAGCATTGCCCCCCTCCCGTTGATCTGTCATATGTTTCTACCTACTTTTCAGTTCCCTTTCCCAGCATCCAATAAATCAAGCCCCTTCACTTCAAAGTGCCGAGGCATTTATTTTGAACAATTCCACATGGGAGGTTGCGGGGCCTGTTGATCACTGCCCATGCCATTCTCTTTGATGTGCACATATACGTTTTCGAGTTAAGAAATCCCAGATTGTGAAAAAAAAATTGCTTTTCAGAAGACTTGTGTTTGTCAATTGTGTTTTGATCAATTACCTTTTCCACGATTTAAACTTTATCACCGCTCAATTTTACCTGGAGATTTGGGCATTTTCAACACTGGTACTTCCCCGAGTGACGCTACCAGGACCCACTGGAGAAAAATCTGGTCCGGTAAAAGAGTCGAGACAGTATCGGGTCTAATAATGGCCTGACCAGACTGAGATGGGGTGAGGGGAACAAAAATGTGTGTTTGGCGTAACAATCACCAGATTTATCTCGTGCAGTGTTATGAAATCAATGTGTTTGATGCTGTTTGACAACTCGCAATGATGCATTCCAGTAAACATGACAAAAATAAATGGTGTTTGTGCTGCCAGGTGACCAGAGACACCGGTTACGTTTGTACATCACGCAGGCCGTGAAACACAGCCAGCTATGATTGGTTTGAGTCCAATGTGTAGTCCTCCATGTTCACAGCAAGAATTTACGACTTTATGATTGCCTTATCTAACTCAGTCCTCCCCCGTCTATCATCGTGATCCCAGCAATTTAAAGGATTGATGCCGGATGATGCACTTTCTAGCTGACATTGTGTTGTGCTCTCCGCCTGTTGTCATACAATGTTCCCAAAGCGTACGGAAAGCCTGACCTGAAAATAATGGCGTCGACAGGAACTGAATTTGTAGTATTGTTAATGTTCTTGCACAAGCAGTACCTTCCAGCTCTTCATCATTAAATTGACAGGTCTATAAAGTGCAGTGTCGAACCTTTCACAAAAGGGCTGTATAAGATCCAGTAACCTCTAGAGACATCAGAACACACCTGGGCCCCTGCACACAGCTGCTGAAGGTGGAAGAAAATCCTCTTTATGAACATAAAAATAAATCGCATCTCTCAAAAGCTGAAATTGGCTCGTTTGCTGTATTTGTTATAAAAGTGTTTTATTTCTTTACTTTTATTGCCCAAGCATAAGGAAAGATAATTCATTAGATAGTATTGTTTTTGTTAGCCTTTAAATGTTGCTATCACATAGTCCAGTCAGGCATTAAGGTCAGTGTATTAAAATAAAAGAGTATGTCTGTGGTAAGATTTGTGACAGCTGCATAAGGAGCCACTTGTACAACTTCCTAAATACAGTCAGTAGAAAATATATTGAATAACCTTTATTTGTAGAATTAACATTTAAATAAGCAATAAAGACAACAAAAATAATGTTACCCTATCCAAACAAGTAAGAGACAGCATGTGAAGACCAATCACAACCAGCTATCGACATGATTTGTTCTCTATGTTAGTGATAGTAACACGACAGTGTCCAGCTGCAAATTCTGTGTCGCTTGTAATTAATACAAACTGTTGCGGGTAAACAAATAAGCATGGCATTAAAAAAAAGTCTTGCGGAAAATATTTAAAGCTGACATAATCAAACATACGCGCTTATTGTCTTCCAGAGCATGATATCGGTCATTTTAGTTTTAGGGAGGCCAGAGCTGGAAGCCGTCAAAGGAAAGTGGACAGTATTAACTTCTGTTATTAAATGGCCCAGTCAAATTAACAGAGAACATCATGTTCTGCAAGGTTACATTGTGCAGGATAATAAAGTTGACATGATATGAGAAAAAAGTTTGGACAAATAACTGTGAATTCAAAGGCAGGTGTATCTGACAGCTCCTGCTGCTTCCACCTACTGTGGTTGTTGCAACAGAAAGTTTAAGTGGATTCTTTTTTGGCTCACCTCTTCACCAACTCTCCTCAAATACAGCATCTCAGCCCAAGAAGGCTCCGACGAGTTACGCAACACGATCACTCGAGGACACATTGACCAAAGCACGTTCGTGATTTCTTTTCCCCTGAACAGAAGATCATTACGTCTCTCTTCCTGTTTGGTTTCCACGAACAACATCGGTTGACAATGACTGCCCTCTCAGTGTGACTCTTGTATATGGCGCCCTGAAATGCTCCTTGTTTCTCTGTCATTATAATCCTTTGTGTGTCCTCAGTGAATGGCTGATGATGAATATGCAAATGTCCCATCAGAGAGCAGCGTGGGTGATTATCACAGCAGAGGATGAGGCTTTTTGAAATGCTCTGACTGCTGAAGAGACAACCAGGGGTCTTCAGCATGTGTGTGAGTGTCTGTGTTTATTGGTTTTGGCAAGCCACGGACTTTGACATTGTGGCCATGGTGATGCTTACTAAACCTGCTGACAGTTGTTTTATCCTCCACAGATTTACTCCATCTGCACAGGAAGTTGAATTGTGAATTTGGCTAATTTTAAAGCTTTTACAATTGTGTTGCAAAGTACTTCATTGTTTTCCCGCAAAACCCTTTATCCAGCTGTTTCATCCAGCTGACACGGTACAGCCTGTTGCAGGAGCCCATCACCGCTTATCTAGATGCAAGGATCAAGGATAATGTAATGTCATTCTGCAACACAGGGGTCGCACAACAAAATGCCATTATATAGCCTCGTCCATTTCTGCTACTCAAGAAAAACACGACTAAACAAAGCGGAAAAAAAGCAGTAATGCATTCCTGCATCGTGCATGTTTTGAATTTGCACCAGCGGCAACAAAGACAATGAATTGACGACGGATGTACTTGTGTCGTGATCAACACGAAGACAGACGGAGCGTCAGCATTCACCGAGGCACTAATGAGGACAGCCAGGAGGTGCAGGGGCCCGTGGTGAACAGTGGGGTCCTGGCTCCAGACCTCAGCACGTCTCTGGTCCCGGGAGTCAAATGTCTCATTATGCGCGGAAGTATTCACAGATGAAGTGAGGGAAGCAGAGAGATAAGTCGAGAGAGACAAATGGAGTGGGAAAGAGAGACAACACAGTTAAAAGCCTGTGGTTCAGGAGGAAAAGTGGAAGGACGCACACTCCCACATGAGAGTTCAGCTTTGAGAGCGTCAGTGCTCAGACCGAGTGGTCCCCTGACTGGGTTGGAGAGAGGTAGACTGCCTGGGGTCAATTAACCTCCAGAGCAACCCGAGCTGGGCTCTAAGGAACACTGGTTTTTATAGTTACCGACGAGGCACCATTTGTCTCATCGGACTGCGAGGGCGCTTGCATAAAGCAGGTCATGGGGCAATGAGGCGGAGAAGGCAACTAAAAAGCGATCCTCACTTCGGCCTGCCATGTCACTGCCTCTCAGGAAGACTTCCTTCAGCGGGGTCAGATGCTGCGAGAACTTTTGAAAGGGATTTCGCCAGCAGCAAGAAAAGTTCATTTATCACATAAATTATATTTCCATTTGATGTATTTTCATTGTTTTAGAGAACAAAGGCACATCATCTCCAGGCGCTCGGAAACAATAGGTCGGATCTTAAATCCAAGAGACTCTGGGAGGGTCACAACATAAATCATCAGCCCGAAAAAGTTGCCTGCCTCTTTCAAGGAATAAAAGTCCATTTGTCAGTGAAGTCAGCAAACTTCCCGCAGTTCTTGAAGCTGCCTGGCACGCCGCCAAATAAACCGGCCAAGCAGAAAGGCCGAGGCTATGATGTGTGTATCTGCGACGGTATGACATACTCCATTCCCCTCTCTCGCATTCCTAATGTGATTAAGGCAGGCTCGTTAATGCAATAATCTTGCAACAATGCTGAGTATAATGCTCTAATCAATGCCAATAAAAACTGCACCCCTTTCTCCTATTGGCCAAGCCAAAAACACACAAGTCATCAAATCCTCCTCTCCTCCCTCCATTTCATCTCCGAGCATTCGGCTGCAACACATAAACAACAAAGACACGAGAAGGAAGAAAGAGTGAAAGTGACACCAGGATTCACGCATTAAAAGGAGCGTTTCTCTTTCGTCTCTGCTTTCATGTCTAGGCAGGCAGTGTCTCCTCTGTCTGTCGCTTCTTCCTCTCTCTGTCTCTTCTTCCGCTGTCTGTCTCTTCTTCCTCTCCTCCCGTCGCCCTGTGGGAGTCTGTCAGAGAGGCAGCGAGCATGCATCAGAGGGAACCTGCAGCAGTGCATGTACAGTAGAAGCCCGAGTGGATCGCAGCAGGTCTGAGGGCCATTAAAAGTCACCATTAATAGGACTGTCTCCACTGCAGTTCTTTTGGAGGAGGAGGAGGAGGAGGAGGAGACGATGGGAAATAGGTGAAGAGTCAGGCAATTGGTGGCTTCTCTGCTCTGCGATGCCCGGTCGTCACACTATGATGTGAAGGGGAACTTTTACACATTGACAAGGGAATTGGGAAGTTGTTCCTTGCATTTCCTGCTATTTCTCAGCTTTCCACAATTGTTTATTTTTGCTTCAGTTTTCTTCTCTCTGCATCATATCCACAGTCATTATTTTGCAAAATGAGTAAATCATTGTTTTAAATAGCTATATATATATATATATATATATATATATATATATATATATATATATATATATATATATATATATATATATAAAAGACCTGTACCAATAATGAAGGTTATTTTTTGTTTTGTTTGATGTGGAAGTTGGGATAAGTTCAGTACTCAAACTTGTGTGTTGTTTCCGCTCACATGTCAGTACGTGTTCCGCATTCTCCATTATGTTCTTCTGGGTTGCTGTAAACGTAGCCGAGTTGAAATAATATGTATGAGATTAGAAGCTAGACAGACATGGAAGTGATAGTGATAATAATCAGATCTGCAGCTTTATTCTATAAGAGAGCTATTTCAACAGGCCCTGGTTCTGGAGGAAACGTCCTATAAATATTTCTTATAGAATATATTAGGTGACTGACAGTTGAAGCAATGCCATGGCTTGGGTCGACAAAAAACGTAACTGGTTGAATCATTAGTCCAAAAGATTAACAAGTGCATTGGAAACATGTGGTTCTTTTGATAAAAGATTGAAGGTAGATAACTCCCAAAGTGCATTTTGGCTCTAAACATCCAATCACAGAGCTTACTGTTCAGTCACTTGGGAGATTGCTGTGTTTTTACAATCTGCAGCTTAAAATAAATCGTTTTTTATTTCTTTGATTTCTTTGATGAATTCAGCTTCCATAGGAGCATATTTTGTTAACATCTGTTCACAATTCCTTTCCATAGCAACAGCAGCCCTCCCTGCATTATCCTGCAGAGCATATCTTTATATGTTAAGCAATATTGAGGATATCATTGAAAGAAAGGCAAACATAATGGAAATACAAAATAGGGCAACACCCTTCCAAAACCAGCAGTTCTTACCACTTTCAACCACAAAATATTGTCAAATGTAACTTTTAAGTCGACCAAAATGATGACCATGCCACTCTAATTGTACACAAAGACTTATATCGCTCCAGAAGGGGAAGTCTGTTTGAAACAGAATTGAATTTAAGAGCTGGCACTGTGTGAGTTGTGGATGATGTCACTTCCCATTCACAGAGATTGTTTGCAGACAGATCATTGACTGAGGTCTGTTCCATTTACCGCACCATTGGAGGAATCAATGGGACGTGTAGTTAATGAGGAATAACTGGAACAAATGGTTGTCTGCTCCAGTGAACACTCATGGGGCGGAGTGCAAAATCCCATTTACGCGTATTATCTTGCATTAAGCCGGTCATGTTATCAATTAGCAACTTTGTACATGTATTATATTTACAGTATGTTTATTAGAATTTGATAACATTGCGTTTTAGAGATATGAAAACCATAATACATTTTGCAATGTGGTCTATTGTATTATATTTTCTTACATTTTTAGCTGAATTGTTGCTGTTAAATGTAAAAAAAAAAGAAGAAAAGAGTTGAACTTCCATGATTGATGAGTTTTAAAATACATTGATGATGATTCATTAAAAAGAAAATACGTTCCTTATTATTTTTCAATGATTTATGATCCATTCCAACATTTGACTCTCATAGTAAAAGTAATCCACTTTTCTGCCAATGTACTATCGAGAAAAAGCATTAAAAAGTATCTGTCAATCATTCATAGAATAAATAAATGCATAAATATGTGAAAACGTGAAGAGAAAGCATGTAGAATAAAACATCAGCGGTCCAGCTGGCTTCTGTGCTAATTATTGGAGCCAAAACACTTTTTTCACAACTCTTCTTTCTCTTAAA
Source organism: Taurulus bubalis (assembly GCF_910589615.1). Taxonomy (NCBI): domain Eukaryota; kingdom Metazoa; phylum Chordata; class Actinopteri; order Perciformes; family Cottidae; genus Taurulus; species Taurulus bubalis. The sequence continues at coordinate 7,700,829 of NC_136608.1, read as the reverse complement.
TAAGCTTTTATTTTTCTCCAGCCGACAATGGGAAACAGGGAGATGGTGGCTGAAACAGGGGCTTGCTAAATATGGGCCTTTCATCCGGCTTAACGCTACAAATGGACCTCATTGTCTTGAGGAATTCGATTTTCTGCCATTCTGAGTGCACGCTGTGTCTCTCTCTGGGGCCCGACTGCAGCAAGCGGGGCCCTTATCAACAACACTCAGGGTGTGGAATTGAGGAATTGAGTTCTGCCTCAAATCAAACCATGAGAAAGAGCGACAGAGAGCAAACATGAGTGAGAAGAAAGAGGGGGATGCGGAGAGGAGGAGACGGAGGGAAGTTCGGGATAAAATCTCCTGATGCTTCCACTCTCCCACTTAGACACAAGCCACACACACACTCGTCATCACGTGGGAAGCTGCTTAACCACTCACAAGTAAGTGCATGTTGCACCCGGAGCACATGCATACAGTATAACCTCACATTCAGACACTTGAATACACGCAAACTGTGTCAAATGCGCCAGTAAACCCATTGATGGCACTCCCAGTGGGGAAGCTTTTATACGCTCTAATTTCCAGTCTTATCTCCTAGTGCTCAGAGCCAAATAGAGAGTATTTATCTAAAGATAGAGGCTGTGTTCCTCTATGTGCACTTGAGTGGATGTGTGTTTAGCTGTGTGTGATGATCTGCAAGGTCCACAGTTATTGAAACGAAAAGAAGAAAAAATATACGTTATCGCAATTGTCATATACAAACAGGTATACACATGAAATTCTAACTCTGCATTTAACGCAACATAAGCATTTTTAGGAACAGTGGGCGGCTGTTAGAATTGGCATTACTGACAGGAAAAGAAGAAAAACATCAATATAGCAGGAGACCCCAAACCTTTGAGCCGCAGTATGTTCTGTTCAATTGAAATTGAAGTTCTTTCGATATATATATTTTGAAAATGTGTCTGTGCTGTGTTCGAGAAGGAAAGAGACCACATAGTCGGGCATCACTGTGGCACTGCATTGAGAGGTGTTTGTGTATTTGAACCTCTCTCCCATTGTAATCGTTGTCTGTGAGCTTCTGTACAGCCTGTTAGTTCTCATTATGATAATAAATCATAATTGTGACAGTAATAAACCATGATACGTTCCTCAGACAATGACGTGGTGGGTCCACTTGAATTTGAGGGAATGTCGCCTGGAAAAAGTCCTTGAATTTGATGTTTAAGAAGTTGTGGAAGCGCTGATTATAATTATGAATAATTAGGATAAGTCTCCATCAAAACAATGAAAACATTTCTGGAAAATAGTGAAGTAGGCTTTCTCAAAGTCAATCATCAAAAATTATTTCCATCTACTGCAACACGAATAAAAGCTATTTTTTTTCAATAAAGTTTGGTTGAAAATTGGTTGACTGTGTTTGGGGAATAACAGAAGAGAAACATTGTTTTTGGCCGTGCTCAGTGGTGTTGCAATATATTGCCGATGACCAGATTTCATGTTGATAATACACATAGTACGACGTTAAAGATCAATTGGATGAATTTGACATTAATTTTATGGCATTTAAAAAACAATTCTAATGATATTGCTGATTATGGCAAGTGCCTGTCGACAGGAGAGAGACCAGCCCAGAATCACTGTCAAAAGACACTGATTAATATCATGATGAAATCCACAGAGAGGCTGTTTGAGTCTCCCACCATGTAAATAGTTAAACTACCTGCTGTCACCGCCTATCGGCTACACGTGCACCGTTTGTGGCGTGCATCTATTTATAAGATGGCTGCTAATTGGGTCCAGAGTTCCATATCTGGTTGCATGTCATGGGCTTTGTCAGTGGATATGTGAAGACGTGTTGTTACAATATGTGTGTTGCCTATTTTGTCATGTCCCAGATCCACACTATATATACTAATTGTCAAAGTAGACCTACGCAAAAAAAAAATCAACACACTGAGCCGCTTTGTACTGACAGGAAGTGATACAGTAAGTATGACATAAGACGTCTATTATAGTGCGGCTTTGAAATGTCACTGCCAGTGAATCTTCAGAAACAGAATGAAAAGATGTCATTCCTGGATAATGGTGTTTTTTTCCGAAGCTGTGCATTGCATTGTGGGAGAATTGTATCCATCAACAACACGTTAAAAAAATGTACCATATTTACTGTATTGTGCATTCTACTCGATCTCAGTTTACATACTTTCTTGCTCACACTTTTTCTAGTGTGAGCACCCGTTAAAAAAAAAAAATGCTTAAAATTATACCTACAGGTGGATGCTGGGGGGGAGGTGGAGCTTTTGGAGCTAAAGCATCAAGGAACAGCATATAGTAGCTTCCAGCAGGCCGGTGCTGCAGCAGACATGAAAGCAGAACGCTATCAGAGGCGCAGAATGGAAGTGGCTGCCCAAAGCAGCTGGCAGACTTCAGAAAAGACACATTTCAACCTCGTATTTGTGTTATTACATTCACTCATGTGCTTTTTCTTAATGACATGCAAACTGAACATGCTATTTCAATTAACTGCTGTCTGTGCATCACACGAATAAAATGACACCATACTTTAGAAAGCAATGTTTATTGTATTTTCTCATGCGATCAACTTCACCAAAGCTCTCATTGTTTGTGACGAGCCGAGTAAGTGCTGCCATCTTTTTTTTTTCACTGCTCTCTTCCTCAGGCGGATGTCATATATCTCATTAACTAATTAACCAGAGAGAGAGAGAGAGAGAGAGAGAGAGAGACTACAGGTAAGGACACACACACACACAGAAACACACTCTCCGCTACTATCAATCTGATGTGAAGTGGTGCCATTTACAGCAGGGCAAGCACTGAGTCACCTTGCTAGTGAATGTCATTCACCGGGACACGGTAACTTGGCCCAATGGTGTTCTGAAACCACCGCAGGGCATCAAGCCATTGTGTGAGGTGTCAAGGCTAAGTTGCACATTGAGGTGTGACATCACCGCTGGTCGTCGGGACAATAAACCAGGGTTGCCGGGTGCTCAACGGGAGCTTTCACCCACTGAGCTCAACTTATCTGAAATGTCTTTTCTGGGCTGCAGCTGTTAAATGGTGCAGCCGAGCTTCTCGTGTAGCAGCAGCCAAGAGGCAGAGCCGTCATTTTTTAAAAAGGTAATAAATAAAGAAAAGAGGGGAAGAGAATTATTCTGTTTGAGTAAAAAGCCAATATTTAGCATCTTTGCAGACATTTTAATCAAAATGATGAATTTTCAGAATGCTCTTTTAGTTTGGCGCTTATTCAATCCAATGATTTGCAGGTGAGTCATTGTTCTGTCGCACAATTAAATAATGTGTTTTAAAAGCAGTATTGTGTAGAGCAGTATAGGTCACATGAAGAAACATCAACACTCGTCTGTATACAGTTTTTATATTGGGCAAAAACAAGTAATTGAACAGAACATAAGATGTATGGTAATATAACATATTTCCCTGTGTGAATGTCTAGTTTACATAAACAAAAAATAAAAAATGAACCATTCTGTCACCCAGTTGCCTTGCTTTGCACACAGTACCACGCTGCAACACATGATGATTTCCCTTTTTGACATGTGCATTGAACACAACAGCCACTTGTCTTATAAGTGCTTGGGGCAAACATGCATCTATGTCCCCCCCACTGGGAAAACACACACATATAGACTTGTAATGATTTTTAGCTATGGGGAGCCAAGCTTCACATGCACCACCAGCAGTTTTACCAGAATAAATGATGTTGCTCATTTAGTGAGCACGAGAGGCATCACATTTGAACAGCGTGTGCTGCACAAAGCTTGAAATATTATAACAGTGTGCTTCGAGGCTGTTCATGTGTGTACTCGTGAATATTCATGTAAGCATGTGATGTAATCTTGCTGAGATTGACTAGTGTGAACAGAACAGTGGGGCCCCTATATGGCTCTATTCCCGTGTGTTCAGGAAAGAAGTTGCCCGGGTGACCTTGACCAGTTTTTCAGTTCCATTATTGCTCCTGCTTTTTATATATGTGCGCCGCAGTGCAGTATGTACTATGTGCGTACAATGCATGTAAGAGGGAATGGTTGCCAGTGTAGAAAACGGTGGGGAGACACTGGGCAAGTAAGATGCGGCTTATTTTGTTCATAAACCCACAGTTGATAGTGTAGGATCCGGCTTATTTTGGCCAAAGATCCTTCCAGACTGATTCCTGCAATTCCTGCAGGAATTACATTCCAAGCTCCCAGGAAGAGCGCTAGAATTTTAACCAAATTTTACAAAGTGGCCAAACCGTGGATTTACAACCATGCCATGTTGTCCAAAAAGACTCTTTCCCATACATACCAGTTCAAACACATGAATAGCCCTTATTTAAATAATTAGGTCAGGAAATCCACAGTTATTTTCCTTCCTCTGTTCATGTGACAGAGCTGGATAACGAATGAACCGAGGTCTGAAGGGTAAAGGACCCGCTATGGGCCCATGGATGCGGAAGATTTCATCTGAATTTTATACTCAAAAGTCGAATGTTTTTTGCTTCATGCCCCTCTGAGCTACTTTCATAGGAATTACAAACAAAGGCTTTGTCTCCTCTCTCAAACGCTGCTCTCTCAAACGCTCCAATGTTATAAAATTCATTTTGCAAGTGCCTGACAAGTGCATGTGCACAAGCATGTACAGTATATGCATAGAGGGAGGACCTATGCAAATGTGTATCTGCAGGTGCGGAACAATCTCGAGCAAAGCGGCTGCTCGAGGGGCAAACCAGTAATTGAGGTCAGGCCTGTTGCCTCTCAGCCTTGTTCTCCAGTCAAGTCTTACCATATTTTCTCTGGTCATTTCTCCAACAAAATGTCCGTCATTAAAACCTCCCGACAACGACGGCTGTAATCCAGCCCCATTAAGATTTCGATTCCCCTTGTCCTCTGACGACAAGCTGTAATAGCTCAAAAACATCTATTTAGGCAGATGGGAGAGGATTTATTAGAGAGGCGTATTTCATGAATATAACCCCATCTTATCATCAGCCAAAGCACTTTTGATTACAGGCCTTCATAAGTGAGTGTCTTTCAGAAGGGTGAGTGCCCTGCAGCTGACCTGGACCTATTATAAACCGGAAGAGTTGGCCATTGGAATGTGTTCATTTCATCTGCCATTAGCAAACTTTGATTAAAAAACTGATAGGAAAAGCGCACACACCTGCACATCCACACCCAAATGCATACTCAGGGAATGAAGGGGACCTTCGACAATATGAGAGGTAATGAAAGCACAAATTTCTGGTATGATCAATGCAGCTTTTGTGTTTGCTGCTAACAACACTCATAGGAGCGTGTGTGTGTGTGTGTGTGAGTGTGTGTGTGCGTGTGCGTGTGCGTGAGTGTGTGTGTGTGTGTGTGTGTGCGTGTGCGTGAGTGTGTGTGTGTGCAATTGGCTCCTGGGGGTTATAAATCAGTGCAGATCTGTCCTAAATGCATTTTGATTTATGTGTGTAGGCGCACAATATTTTTCCTCTACATTAAATGCTGGCTTGGAGGCTAACCTTTACCGCTGAGTGGAATCCTGGTTTGGTGGAAGGGGAAATTATTTCAGGGTCAGATGACACACTGTGCACATAAAAGCTCTGGTAATGCCCAGAGTTGTTGTTTACTGCATTGGGAAGAAGAGTTTTCTTGTGAGTTTGAAGCTTTAAGGGTTATCAAAGCCTCCGCCAACAACATGAGGACATTAGAGACATTCGCCGATTTCTTGATTACCACTTTTCCAACAAATTAACGTTCTTTTTTTGTGACTAGAAAAAATGACTTTGCAGCTTACTGTGATAACAACGTATAAAATCTGCGTACCAGCCCCGTCTTCCGGTCACACAAGGTTCATTTCTTGATGACGGAGCTTTAATTCATTTGTCTTGTACAGGGCAACTCCTTGACCTTGTGGATGGAGATTAATGAAGAGCTTTAGTGGTGATGAAGGATATCAGGCACCATGCTCCCCTCGTCTAATAGAGCAAGAGTTTTACATAGCCAATTATGTCGTTTGCATTCCGCTTGTAAGCACAGTTCTGTCAGGGGGGCCCGTTCGGCAGACACGGGAGGGGTGTATTTGTGGTAGTAAAATATTGGGGTCATTCAAAAGTGAGAGGGCCAGAGTGAATACATGTATTCTTGTTTTAATTTAATTCCTAGTTTTAATGAAGAAGAAAGTACGGGAGAATTGCGCTATTCCATTAAAAGTAGGATTGGAAAAGCCAGCTTCTAAAAGAAAAATAGATGAACATACTTTGATGCAATCTTGTGCATTTCTGCAACCTTCATCAAGCTATAGAAACCCTTCTGCAGTTGAATATCATTGTAAAAAACATCCTCAGCCCTCACAGCCTTTTTGATCACAGGGTGCAAAGCACACAAGTGGAATTGTGAGCCACTACTACCCTTTGCTGCATTTATTTTACGCTCTGCTCTGCTTTTCTGTGTATTTTTTCTTTTTCTTTACTCTCCGAAAACAGGACTCTAAATTTTGACGTGAGGGGTAGTTCAGCCGATCTATCTTGTCATCTGAAGAAGGGCAAAGATACAGATGATGGTATAGCAGAGGCTAAAGGGTGATAGAGAAATCCACTGTAATCAATAGATGTGTAATTGGAAGCTGTCAGGTAAATGTTTTAGTATCCTTGTTGGTAATAGCTGCTCTGTCGTTTTCTACACAAGACGAGGCAATTTGGTTCAGGTTGCGTGGGGCTAAAAAAAAAAGGTGCTCAGCAGGGCCTTGTGTGATGTGAGGGAGCCGTGCTCGCTCTAACCATTCAGAGCGGATGCATCTTTGATGATGTTCAAATGACAGCGCACTGTTCGCTCATCATTGTTGGGAAATCTTTTCAACTCCAGGATCCCAGACAGCATGGAGAGAGATGAAGAATGATTTGCACATCAATTCATGTAAAAAGCCTTTGAACTGCATGTTTCACTGAGCACCGCTCCTCATTCTTGCATGTTAAAGTTTTTTTTTGAAGTTGATAGATAAGTAAATCTTAGGCATCATTGTTTGAAATTTTATATTTTGCTATTAGCCTAATGGAAAATGTTATCAGCTGTTTGTGGCATGCAGGCTGTCCAACATGGAAAAATCATTCCATGTTACTGATGGTATACTAAAACAGCAAGAAAATATGTGTACCATAGTATCCATGATAATGATCATATCTATATACTTTGGCTTATAATTCTACAACAAAAAAAAAGAAATAAAACAAATGAAGTGCTCAATCTCAAAATACAGAAAACATTGACAGTGATGTCATTTAAAGTATAACTTTTGAGGAAAATGTGTATATTTAGGAAATGCACTTACTGGTTTTCTTGCAGAGAGTTAGATAAGAGGATCGATACCACTCTCGTGTCTGCATGTAAAAAATTGAGACGGAGCCAAGAGACAATTAGGGTAGCTTAGCATTAAGACTGGAAGCAGAGGAAACAGCTGGCCTGGCTCTGTTTCAAGTTCAAAAGTACACCTACACTGCACTTACACCACTCTGCTCACTAATTAATCCAGTCACAGACAGAAATGTAAAAATAACATGTTGTGGTTTTACATGAAGATATTTCTTGACAAAGTGCAGTCACAGCATCTGGCCGCATAACTCACAACGTCTTTTGAGCTGTAGAGGTGCTAGTAGGCTTTTTTTTAAACTTTGAAATAGAGTTATACTATCTGCTTCCCCTTGCTTTCAGTCTTAATGCTCAGCTAAGCTAATTGCCTCCAGCAGAAAATGAAACATTTCAGTAATGTGTGACTTAAAGAATGCTGAAGGATGGACATTTTCTATAGTGTAGACTGAGCGGCATGGCCTCGAGTGTTCAGGGAGTGGCAGATGTCAGTGAGATCATTGAGAACCTGGTCATTTCCTGCCAGTGCCAGCCACACGGCAACGCCGGCTGCCTGACTCGGCCCCCGCAGATCGGCCGACGCTCCCGAGCAGGCTCTAAAGTGGGATCTGTGATGTTGCCATCAACCTCTCCGCGCTGACAACACACTCTGTGGTTGTGACGGCTGCGAGCCCAGCCCGTCCCCGAGCATCTGTTCTGTCCTCTCACTTGCTGGCTGGTTCTCTGCTTGTGACACCAGATCCATCCACATGCATCTGTGTCTTTGTACATCATAACTTCTCCTGTCTCTTGGGCTTATGCCATCAGTTGCCTTCCTCATCTGGAGTCGTCACTCACACTTAAAGGTTGTCGGTTTCAACACGTTGTCATTACTTTCAGTGCTGCTCGTTGCTGCCACGTCAAATCCCAACACTCAATTTGTCCAGTTTCACGCTTCCCCATGTATAGCCTTACATGCCTTTCATAAACTGTTTTTGTTAAACATAATGTGAATGTTCAAGCTCATGCCAAAACCCTTCACCTGATGATGCAAGCATGAGATGAGTAGAAGCAAGAACGACTTAATTTCATCACAAAGATCCCTCATTATTTGAGATACAACAGAAAGACTGCAAAACAAAACAAAGCACGGCAGTTTTTCTTGCTCAGCCTGGGACTGCGCCAAGTTTAGATATGGAGTATAACAGAGCCTGTCTACGCTATACAAGGAATATTGATACGGGTAATGGTGTATATAAACAAGAACATTAAGATAAAATGGAAAATCAGTAAAGTACTCATTTGAGAAAACAGCCCAAATCTCCCAAATTGGGAGTTTTACTGTGAATAATAAATCACTGGTTTTGTAAACAGAGCTGTCATTATTTCTAAACAAGCACAAGCAGTTCCTGATGTGAAGATGGCTTTGATCACATCAAAAAGACACACTTTTGCAGTAATTACTGGCCTCTTGTTCAGTTCCCTGCTTATAATATGGGCTACTCACCAAGACATTCATTATTTCACGAAAAATGTTGAATGACGTTGTAATTGTAACCAATTTTGGTTAATTACAATGTCAAGCAATTTACAAGTTTGGCCGCACCCAAAAGACCGAGGCATCAAAGGAAAGTCAGGTTTGTGCGATGAAATCAAACTACATATCTGTCACAAATGATGCAACTATACTATATAGCATAATATGCAATATTTAACACAACATGGATACAAATCACAGCATAAACTATTCATCCATGATTGTCTCATTATGTCTAACTGCCTCATAAGACCATCACCTTTATAGGAGCACAAATGCAAAACCAAATCAGTCCTCTTTGCCCAGAGGCAGACCCACAGTGGGGTCAAACATGAAAATCAACAGTGGCAGGGCCGAGGTTCAGATCCCGCAGAAAATGCTCAGCGTTTGAAATAATTTGCCCGCCACTCAGCATCCAACAAGAAAGGAGGCGGGTGGTGAGGGGCAGGGGGCTAAACCATGCAGCCTTCAAATAATGAGGAAGGAATGAAGTCAGTTGGGATTTCTAATTCTGCCAGACTGTGATTAATCCCATCAGTAAACAAAGCAGAGGTCATCGTGTTTTGGAGAACTCCAATTAGAGACTAATCAGTGCTAATCAGACAAGCTGCTCACCGGCATCTTGGTGATTTCGGCAGTAAAGGGCTCTCTAGCGAATAGTCTGCCCTCCACACTGAGAAGGACCGACCCACACTCTGTGATCCCGTGTTAAGGGAATTGGAGGCAGAAGAAAGGAAGGAGGCTAATTAGCGGTGCCATTCATTAGCCACTTCGTGTGATGTGTGCTTGGGTGGGCTGGCGAATCGTGAGTGTTGCTCTGATGTGGCGAGTGTGTGTTGAGTCAACGTGAGGTACATGTACTGTAGGTCTTGTATGGTGAGCTCAGGTACAGTCATTAAGAAAGGAACAAAAAGAATGAAGAATTAGGGACATTCATTAGCTGAGGTATCACCAGAGGGCATGCTGATGTAAATGAAGAGTGACTCACTGTTTTCTTCCATTGTCCAGCCTGGAATCATAAAACTTGCCTTTGCATCTGATGCCAGCTTTCAAGGTTAAAGGCCTGGCTCGATGAGATGGTTTGCCAATCGAAGGGACACTTTGCATTTACAGCTACATAAGGAAAACAAGATCACCCTTATTTCGCTTATAGAATAACTGCATAAAAAATGGGTGTAGTTGTCACTGTCAGATGAATGTGTACATTTTATATTATGAACCAAACAAAAAATCACCACTTTCATGAATTAGAGGAATCATTTTGGGTAATATAGTTTCATGCTTTCTTGCCCAGATTTAGATGAGAAGATCAATACCACTCTTGTGTCTGTGCATTCAATATGAAGCTAGAGCCAGTGCCTGATAGGTTAGCTTAGCTTAGCACAAAGACTGGAAAAAGCGGGAAATAGCGAGCCTGCTCAGTCCTCAGAAAACAAAATCTGCCCACAGCATCTCTGAAGCTAAACCTGCACAAAAAACTATAAAAAATGAGAATTTATGATTTTACTTATTATGTGTTGGACTATTTCTTGGCCGGGTAACCTCATGGTGACAAATAGGTTCTAGGATATCACTGCTCGTGGCCAAGAAATACATCAGCACACAGCACCCTGAAACATTGTTGTTTACACTTTGGTTGTGAAATATAATGTGTTAATTCGTGAGCCTTAGTTGTGCTTGTAGTGTCTGCTATTTTGTCAACTGCGAACAAATTCGGGCTAACCGTTTCTACTTGTTTCCAGTCTTTATGCTAAGCTAATTATCCCCGTTCTCCAGCTTCGTATTGAATACACAGAATGAAAGTGGTGTCAATCTGCTCATGTAACTCTGAGCAGGAAGTGAAAAAGTGTATTTTACAAAATGTTACAAATAGGATTTGTTACACAACAACAGCTCAGTTCTCTCTCTCTCTCTCTCTCTCTCTCTCTCTCTCTCTCTCTCTCTCTCTCTCTCTCTCTCTCGCAGCATGATTGGTCCACAGGGAGCCCTAATCAAATAACTCGCAGGCCATTGCAGCTGCCATTTCAGCCATTTGGATGGAATACACACAGATGTCGGGTGGCTTCCCTTCTGGCCCATCAGTCCAAACAGTGATGTAAGGCTTTACTCATCACTATTACCTGTCTCAGCTTTGGAGACGTTTATAAGCCAAGGAGTGCACGGCAATAATGAGTTTGTGTTTATTGCTAACGTGTTGCCAGTAGAAATGGCAGATCCTAAATGATTTGCGACTTTAATTACTCCACCTGGCCCTCGGATGGCCTATTGTCCCCCCTCCCCTCCCCTCCACACCCCTATATACATAAATGACATGTTAATGACTCGTACACTGACGATGGCTTCTGTGGGCACTGAGTTGTTCGCTCTATCTATACCTCAAGGTTATCTGTGAATCATACTTTCTGTATGAGAGCTCTGATTGCTCAACAAAAATCAATAAGTACTTTTAAGTTGTTTCAGGCTCTCCTTCTGTCAAGCAAAATAACAGGATTTTCTTTTGTTGTGAGACTTAAGGTTCCTGATCAATGTGCATGATGTCAACAAGATGTCTAATTTGCTATCAGGAGCTCTCTTTATTCCGAGAAACGTGTAGTGGCAAAAAGCTGCAGTGTTAACTATTTTCCATGGTCAGGTAGTTTCATGCCTTCTTTACATTTCCTTCCCACTGCACAGCAAATTGAATTAATTGTCATAGTTGTTATTCGAATGAAAGTTCTGAGGAGAATCAAAGGGCAATGTCACAAACAATTTGCTGACACTATCGTCTTTACCTTTCTTGTTCCGTCATGTTTGCAAATTCCCTTGCCCTAAAAGAAGTGCTGTTTTTTGGGGCAGTCGACTTGGCTCCTTTAAAATAAAAGCACCACCGTGGCCCTTTTGCCTAAAAGATTGATTAAAAAAGAATGTATCCTCGCCTGGGCTAGCACAGCCTCCAATTAGCATCTCGTTAAGCTATTTGGAGTAACGTTACTGTGGAATTTGAAGGCAGTCTGTCGGGAAAGTCTTTCTCGCTGAGGGAAGAAAGGAATCCTTATATCCTCCTTAATTAAAACATGATTCACGCTTAGTCCCAGCTATGAAGTTGCCTTTGATGGTTCTTTTGTCAATTAAAAGTAATTCCTACGGAAGATTACACCGCGCTCATTACAAGCAGGTTATTCTCAAGGACATGCAAGTTTTGGCTTTTAAGTAAGGAGCTCCTGGGTGGGTTAGTGCAAGGACACAAGAGGGGAACTCACAAAATGAGTAAGATTTCATACTTCTGTGTAATATAGCTCTTCTATCGAGGACTGGTCCCTCAAGAGTATCTCACACCTCCTCGTTTTCCCTCTACCTATCCCTCTCCGCCTCCCTCTCCCAGTCTCCTCCACACCAACAAAAAGAAGAGGTCTCATTGCTGCCGTCGGATGCTCGCCTCTGTGCTCTTCCTTCATGTAACGGACACGGCTGTTAACAGCTGAATCCTGGGCTGCACATCTGCCAAAGTCCTCATGCTCCATTTACACCCCGCCATCTAAACACCAATACAGCACTTATGCACTTCACAAAAAATCTTAGCCTCCCTGAAAGAGAAGGGCAGCATGAATATTTAACAAGGAAACGGCTTTTAGATACTCGCAGGCGAAGAAGAAAAAAAGAGGGCATGGCTGGTCTCAATGTTATTAACTGATGAGACTGAGATAAAGAAAAAGCATCCAACTGCCCTCCAGTCACCTCAAAGCTGTGTTCAGGATGTTCATTGGCCCTGACGGGATAAACAGTATGTCACAGCACTGAGCGTACTGCTGGAGGTCTGTTCTTCCCATTGAAGTTCAGTGAAGCCCACATAACAGTGTTACATCACCAAGGTTTATCTGATGTTTGAGAACTTCATACACTTTGCGGCAATAAATCTTCTATACACTCCTCATACTCCTAATGGAGATGCTGAAAGCTTCTCCCTCCTGCTTTTTCCTTTTCCCATACTTTTTTTGTGCAGGCTTTAATTGCCGTTCCAAAGTTGCCAAACTCTATGAGCTGTGCTATATTCGCCTTGGGATTCAATAAAGCTAATTCCCCTTCTGGCCCAGAGAAACCAGTGCGCCATGATTTAGGCTGACAGCCCAACAGCGGAGTGTATATTTGAATGACAGTAAGATATAAGACCCCCTTCTCCTGACATTACTCACCTTGCAGCCCCGCAATCTATCGTAACACAGCGTCATTGCTTTATGTGATTTCCCGGCAACAACTGCCCTTCTCCTCCTCCATCCGTGGGCTGTAGGTGTAGATTTGAATAGAAATCGACAGGATCAAATGGGATCAATTATTAAATCCGTGGTTTGCCAGAAAGAGTAGAGGTTTGTGGACAAAGGAGGAGAGGAGAAGCGAGAGAATCTTTTCTTTGCGTGGAGTAATATATTTTGTGGCCTGAAAAAAATGGAAGAGTGCACTCGAGTGAGTAAAGAAAGCCAAGCAGAGGCACGATTGACAGTTTATTTAGGAAGCCATTAACGTTACATACGTTGCTTTGAAAAGACACTTGCGTTCCAGCTTAAAGCCCCAAGGCGCTCAGTTTCCTAGCAGCCCCGATGCCGAGAAACAAACCAGATTAACACAAACACATTTCAAGAGTGGGAGCTTGGTGCTTACGTATATCTCATGTTGTTCTGCTAATAGAACCGAGAGAAATACGGAGCAGCTGACAGCTTGACCTTTTGAATTTCATGTTGGTCCGATGGAGGCCCTTCTTGCCGTAAATCAGTAAGAAATGTACATGAAGGCTGAAACAAATGATGAAGATAGAGTAGAGGACAAAGCCAACACAAAAGTCAGTCCGATGTCTTCATCATTTACCTTCGTCTGCCTCGATGTTTTTCTTCCATACATAGTGTGTTAAGATAAATCATTTTGAAGAAAAGGGAAGACATTATCATGTTTAAAAAGCAAGGAAGGAAAATACATGACTAAGATAATTGTAATTTATTTCGCTCTTGCGATTTTGACTTCAAAATTGTTGATACAACGTCCAGCATTTCAAGAAGCTATTTACTTTAATGCAGCCGTGTCATTAGCATACAAACAAAACATTTGCAGAGCTTCTACACTTCTTTGCATTTTTACATTGTGCAATGCCAGGTCATATTTCAGAAAAAATAAATAAAACGCTTGTCAAGGATTTTAATGGCTTCCATATATTTCCTAAATGCAAGTGTTTCAAAATCTAAAAGAAAAGGCAAAACATAAAGCAGATAGCATATTTCCCTTTTGAGGCAGCAGGGTTGCAGAGACAGTCCATCAACTGGAAAGCCTAAATTGAAGCATCCATGACACAGAGCCTGTCACTGATCCTGACCTCTGACCTCCCTTTTAGTCTTCGGCGGAAACAGACCTACTCCAGCACTGGAGTAATATCCCACACTACCAGATCCCCTTTCTGTAGGGATTGAAACAGTTTGGGATTATGATGAAGGTTTCCCGCTCTTTTGTTCATCCAGCTGGGCTGGATAGAAGACAGGGCACTGAGTCAGCACAGCGAGGCGGCCGCAGCAAGGAGCTGATTTAAACCACCGCCGTACCGGGGCTCAACTTTCATTAGCCGTTGTCATTATTCCCCAGCCGCTGTCTGACAGATGGCATTGTGGGATATCGGATTTTATGGCAGGTCATCTTTCATATCCAATTTCTTTTCTCATTTGATGAGAAGTTCTCGCTCCAGTCAAATTCATTTTGCAGTTTGAATATTGATCGGACTCTGCACTCTCTCTTACCCCCTTCCTCCTCTCTCTCTATATCCCTCCTCTCCCTCTCTCTCTCTTTCTTTACCTACATCTACTGCAAGTCTCTTAAGACTTAATGGTCTCTTGCTCTTGGCACTCGCTCTGGAACACTGGTGCTTGTCTCTCTGATGTACAGTGAACCACCATGAAAAATCATGAATAAATATGAGGTGAATTTGAAAGTCAGTTAATAAGCCTGCATTTGTCAATTCTCAATATTCAAGTTTGCATTAATACAATCATTCCCTATAATTACTGTAGGGCCTAATTACCAGAGTATATTTAAATGAGATTGAATCAGTAATGCCGTACAAACAAGTCTAATGGCATACAGAAGCACGGTGGGGTTATAATGCTGTCCTGCGTAATCTATTATACCAGCAAATCCTTTGAGGGCTGTTGAAATTAGCTTTAGCCTCAGCCTGAAATAAATTGATGTCTTTTGAAAGGCACCGTTCGTCTCGCAGCCACTCCACAAGGACATTAGGGGTCAAGATCTCAGCTCCGATATGGCAGCAGCGAGCTTTTATCTCCTGTCGTTTTTTTCATTTGGCAGACAGGACATAGATGGGGATCAGTGGAGATATTTCTCCCGTGCAGACGGTGACCTGACAGAACCCTATTCCACCTGTTTGCACTGATAGAACCGCTGCCGGAAAATGTCCGACTGTAATGACCCATTAAAAATTCAGTATTTGGCGTAATGAGATGATCGTGCCCTGCCAGTAGTGTCTTGGATCTGAGGAGCATTCCATTGAGGAGGGGGAACAGCTTATGTTCTCGATGAAAGGCTTGAAGGGGACTGTATATATATATATGAGTAGATCTGCAAGATGATGAAGTCTTTATCATGTAAATATGGCTTGCTTCAGTGAGGCCGGGAAATATTGGGCCTTTGGTCAGAATGAGCTTTGTGTCACATTAGTATAAGTAGTGGTTCATTTCTGAATAACACGATTTGCTTAAAACAACCCATAAAATGACTTTTGGGGTTATGCACAGAATGAAACAATCCAACCTAAAACTCGCAAAGCATGAAGGAACCAATTTGTCTTGGCGAAATATTGCAATTTGAGTGGTGATTAAGCATGAGATAATGGAAATCTCAATCTGGACCTGTTCATTTTCCCAAACCCTTTTTCTGGTCTCTGGGCCCCACAAGCCAAGCTGTCAGGGTGGTGACACACAAGTGTTTCTGGAGGCAAAACATTTTCACTGCTTGTTTGTTTTCTGCTTCATCGACTCGGGTTCCCACAAAAGTATGTAAAACACAAAGAATGAACAACTGCATCTGTTTTTCTTTACCAAACCTTGCTGATATGCAATCACATTACATCTGCATTGAGGCTGATAAGCCAGCTCTCTTTTATAATAGTGCATCAGAAAGCATCAAGTAGTGCATCAATTCCCATGGGAAGCTATGGGATTTCCATGGTCCAGTGGGGTTATCGGCCCATGGACTCTGGGCAGGACTGGCAGGACTCAGCTATAAAGAGCCTCTAGCCAACCTAACAGTGCATGAAACACAGAAGCCTCCTTGGTCCGCTGGTCCTCCCCAGGGCCAAAGTGAATGGTTAGCATACATATTGTGTGTGTGTGTGTGTGTGTGTGTGTGTGTGTGTGTGTGTGTGTGTGTGTGTGTGTGTGTATGTGTGTGTGCTGTGGTGGGTCAGAGGACCAGAACAGTAATGTGTCCTGCACAGTATCTGTCCAGTTGCCAGGGAGACCTTCATCCTCACTCTGAGCTGTGAAGCGTGACATCACAAAGTGTGGAACAATGTGGGACCGAGCTATGATTGGCTGGCAAACGACCACCGGTGTTGTATCGCAGGCGTGACACCGGCGCTGGATGCCAAATCCTGTCGTCACGGGAAAAAGGCCTCGGAGGTTCTCAGGAGAGTCTTGGCGGAGGAGACAAAAGAGGCATGTGTTTTTCTCTGTGTTGCTGTCTGCATGCAACTTTGGGGGCTTACCATCGGATTTGTGTCATGTTTTTATGTCATTGCCAGTGCCATTGTTCCAATCAGCATTCAGGGGGTTTGTGTATGAACGCGTGGGAAGGGGATGTACCTCCCTTTTGTTCTCGTCAAGCCACTTTGATTTAGTGCCTTCATTAGAGTCACAAACATAAGAGTCAACAGCCAAGCTAAAGGCTCTGCGTAGGCGGGACGTAGCCATAGTGGTGCTTTGAGCTATAGGCTATCATGCTCACAATGACAACAACATGCTGACATTTAGCAGGTAAACTGTTTTCACTTCTCACCTGCTTAGCTTAGTGTCTGCGCATGCTAAAGAAATTCGGAAAAGCAATCATTTACAACTGGGGGCTGTTGACCTTGATGTCCTTAATTTAGTGTAAGTATTAGACCAAGTGAAAGTTTGAACTGATGTGTTCAGGGGTCAGCAAAGTTATTACAATTTATCCCGAGGGGGTTATTCATGTATCTACCAAATTTCATGGCAATCCATCCAAAAGTTGTGGAGACATTTTACTCAAACCCACAAATGTTAACCTCATGGTCCGTGCTGGTGGTGCTACAGAAAAAGTGTGTGTTTATTTGAGTTTCTGTATGTAGCAAAATGGTATATAAACTGTATTTCTTTGCACAACCCTGTGTTTTAAAATGACAATGAATAAAACCCTTGAACCTTGAGATTCGGTCTGGTGCAAAGTGATGTGCCGACAACAGACTTCTGTTGCCGCTGGTATGGGTAGAAATTCATAAGTTAACAATGAATAGCCACAGTTGAGATATCTGATATCACTAACCTGAAATACCCTTGTGGAGCTACTAAAGATATAGCAGAGTGTCATGGTTGCCATCTAGTTAGGGAGTCCATCCTACATCTAGCAGGTCACGAGTTCAATCAGTGAAACGCCTGTGTCTTTTCAAATATGTCTTGTACTCGGCTCAACCTTTTTTTTTACCTCATTCTTGTCTTTCTGGGTTCAAGAGTCACTTGAGTGTAAGTGCGGTTGTGCATATTCTCTGGCTTATGAAAAAGTAACTGAATGATTTCGGCATAGGAAGTAGACAGAGCGACAGAAATGAAATAGCCATTTCCAGTAAGGAATTAAATGAGCAGACAAACGTATGAACAAGACAAGCTCAAAAATATGGGTGAGCATCAGTACTGCTTTTTTTTATGGCAGATTTCCTGCTCTTGCCATCTGCTTCTTTGATGCCTGTAGTAGCCTTGTTATTGCCAGTTTATTAAGCCCCAGGCTAGATTCTGTCTCAACAGGGTCCAAGATTAACACTCGCCAGTCGTCGAATGCAAGTAAATTTTGTCTTTTGGCGAGTAAATTATGGAGACCACCCGCCACTCTGGGTCAGTTTGCTGTCCCTTTAATCTACTCGACCTGTGCTATGCTACCGCAAGTAATGTAGCTAACATTAGCTACGCAAGACGGGGTTTCCTCCAGTGTATTGCAAGCCCAGCAGCCCACCGGGCCTGAGCATCAGGGATTTATTTTTTTATGTTTTTTTGTTGGGTTCTTCTTCTGCTCTTCTGAGCTTTGCTCAGCACCAGGCGGCAACCTCCGGTTCTGAGAAATGAAATTACTTAAACTTGCATTATTTTCTAATGGCCAGCATGGCTGCAAAAATAAAGTCCAAATAAGTCTTATTATGTTGAAGTCCATGAGAAATTGACTCGGTTAATTTATTACATCAGTAAACATCGTAAAAATGAGATTTTGTTCTCAATCGCTAATTGCAAGTCATCTTCAAAGCAACATGATTTGTATGAGTAAATGATGGTCCCATTTAGGAGGTAATTCATTTTGGACCCTTTGTCTCAAGATCATAGAAGACTCGATACCTCTCTGGTGGGGACAAAGGCAGGACTGTTGTGCTGCACTTATTGCATAAAAGGAACACATGTTAAATATTTGACGTTTAGACTAATATTACTTTTTTTATTTAATTCCTGTGAACAAGAAAATAATATCTATTCAAGGTCCACTTGTTGTTTTCAGTCAGAGACACCTACCATGCATCAAGGAAGTAACCCTTTATAGCCACCCTAATTTCCTTTCATTACATCGGGGGCACCTAATGGTTATAGCATGAGCGCCATGCGACAGTGTGTATAGTCAGAGGTGTCCGGTTGTCATGGCAGCGCTGTATACCTCCATGAATAGGATTGGACTTGACTCGTCAGCTGGTAGCAACACGGCTCCGAATAAACCAGGGATTGTGAAGCATGAATGAAAGGCCAGTGCCTGAACTAAGGCTATGATATATGTAGTTTAGCGTTAGTCGTTATGGAACTGTAGATGCCTTAATCCATTCTACTTTATTCTTATTGAAAAAGAAAGACCATGTTTGCTCCTATTTTGCTCTCAATGCTCTTTGATTTGTAACATCGCTGTTCATTCAAAACTATACATCTATAGAGGCAAAGTCAGTACTTCAAAGCATTGGCATTGCCTCTTAAAACTGTTCAATAGTTCACTTGAAATCCAACAATTTGAGTCAAACCCAGCAATTGTGGTCACTTAACTGCAGCAGTAGTTGTACTTTCTGGACATTTCATTTATTTTTGACGTCTTCGAGCACCAAGTGGACTATTTACCTATCATCCGAAACAACAAAAGAGCATTAGGAGTGCAGAAAGATAATTTTTCTCTTTGCAGTGAACGTAAAGCACTCCTTTGAAGAAACATGTTTGCTTCAAAGAATCAATTTTTGGCTGATATTGAACTTTGAAATCATTATTTACTGTTAAATCAGACTCTCTTTGATATTCAGCAATACGGCCTTCAGTGAGTGTTTATGTATTTATATCTTGAATACCTGAGCACTCTTCTTCTATGCTGTATAGAACATAAAGACGCTTCCATTTCAGCTGTGATTCAGCCAGTGAATTGCAGACAGGCCCAAACGCTAAATGTGTGGGAAGCTCATCTGGCATTTTCATAGAGGAATATTAATAGGGGCCATGGCTAACTTCACAAGATTTTTTCTTTTTTTTTTCCTTTTGGAAATTGGCTCGTCCACTGAGGTGCTCTTGAAAATAGCTGCCAAGCCTCAAATAATTCTGTGGTGGTAAATATTTCATGATGGAGTGATATTAACGGTCCCTAAAGTCTTTGTCAGCTTCAGGATTAATATCAAAATAATGAAGCGACTGCTTTGCGGGCTATAAATAATTATATCTTGCACTCTGAAAAAGCAGCACTCCAAGTGTCATTGCCAAAGGTGTAAGTCAAACAGAGACAGGAAGTGTTTTGGTGTTATTACAGCATGCAGTAAATGAAATATGTGATCATGCCAATTATTATCTGGCTCCAGCATCTCTCGCATGAAGCATAAACAACACGTATGTGATAGAAATGGAACAGTGGATGCATGCAGCATAAGCGTGGGCTTAAAACGTCTCGTGTTGCTGCATTTGACTCAGCCACAACTCACGTGGAAGTTCTTTGGGACCTGAACACCACCTGACAGCTTGAGAGGAAGCTCAAAGTTGATTTAGAGCATGATTCGCTTTCTGTGCAATTTTTCTAATTAAATGTAGGTTCCTGAATTGTGTTTCCCTCCCTATTCCGACTTCCGTCGATGGTCATCCGAGCTGAAGACCGGAGAAAGCGGTGTTCGCTTTTTCGGTTTCTTCGCTTCCCACCCCGTGACTCATCTTTATGCAGAGACAGGTGTTCCCATTAATATTGATCTATATAAACATAACCAACCTATAGCACTAGATATGTTTATGTAGACATATAACCATATCCACATAACTTCCCCTTATCGTCTGCGAAGATATTCACAGCATTAATGTTCATGAAGGAGACTGCCTGTGTGCAGCACACATCCAATTACTGCCTGGGATGCTAAAGGCTGCCGCATGATGGACAGCTGAGCAGGCTGGCAGCAGAGGATGTGAGGCTCGAAGTGGGATCTACAGTGGGGATTGAGGAAAAATTGATTTTGATGCTGAGGCAGAACGAGTCAGGTGTAGTGGTAGCATTTTTGAATTATCTTCAAATGGGAATAGTCCCTGCCAATGAACAAATCAGTGATGCAAACTAACGCACACAAACCTCTGGGTGCACTCACTGTGTGGGGTGTGAGTCACACAGGAAGTTTGATGTTTTCAGGCAGGGAAAATAACATGGGTGAGTATTCCCTCTTCGCTCCTGTTCTTCTGTAGACGCCACTAAAGGCCTTCTTTTCCAGAACATTTTCAAAGAGGAGGCAGTTGGTGGCTGCTGGCAACGCCACGCAGTGCTGCCCCTTCCAAAATATGGTGGAAGTATTCATGCAGAGCTTGTTGCAAATTTCAAACACAACCCCACTCTCAACATCAAACAGTTTTCTTGGACAAGGATCAGAGAATTTAAGCAATCTCAGTGGATAATTTGAGATGCTAAAAATACAAATTAAGAAAAAGACTAGAATGTTCTGAATGATCATCACACAATAACAAGGACACTCAGTGTTATTGATGCAATGCTCTTAACCAGACAATACAACACACACCACCTATTGGCAGAAAAAGTCAGAGCAGCACCAAGTCTGCAGAGGAACAGTAGATATGCTGATATGCACCATCAGCAGGCAAGCAAAGGCCCCATTGCACTTGCGTCTCATATCTTGATATATCTTGTATACAATTGTATATATGCTAACAGTATAGTCTGATAATCTGATAAACCCCCAAAAGACACCACAAAAAAAGTTTTTTTTAAATGACAAACCATCTCGACCCAATTCACAATATCCCTTATCCATAAATAGTTGTGAGGGGTGAATTTGTACGTAAATGTTCCTGACCATTTATACTGCACCTGAAAAAAAATTGAAATAAAAGACCGGTAGAGATTCAGAAACTGTAATAACCTTAATAAAATCATCTGCGACCCACCTGTTGGTCCCGACCCTGCCTTTGGGAATCACTGCAGTATCAAGATCCTCATTCTTATTTTCATGGTTCAAGTGAAAGAACTCTATATCTCACCCAATGCAGTAACAGCATAAACATGTTTTTTCTCACCCACTGGCTGTGGTGTATCCACGCAAATAGACTAGTTTATTTACTCTGCTTTTGAGATATTCACCTCTGCTGCCACCACGATACAATAGTGGTGAATGTAATGTTGTCCGTGGGCTTTAACACGTTGCAGTGTGACATTTAAAAAGACTCAGCTGTATTTCTTTCCAGAAAAATGCTCCCTGTTAATCCACAGACCTTCAGTTTTCACTGAAGCTTCTCCTTCACTAAAGAAATAGTCTCAATATGAAAATTATTGGTGCTGAGGTCTGTGGATTATTCTGAGTAAACAGAACATTGTTTCTGGTAATTGCTGTTTTTTCTCTCTCTGTTTTTCAATTACTTTGAGGGACTGCATAATGAGCAGCTCATTTGCGTTTTCTCTGGGTTTTTGTTTCCCCGATGTGCCTCTTGCAAAAGGACATCATTTTCTGTAAACTGCAGTAAACAGTAAGTAGCAGGAAGTACAACGGGACCATTAAATCCATGTGAGAATGAGGTTTAAACAATCCCCTCCTTGACAAAAAACCTTTTGTTCCCAGTGAAAATTGGTTTTAAACTAAGCATGATACCCTAATTGTATATATTTACACATCAAGTGGGTAATCTGCAAATCAAAAATGAGACATTTTATCACATAAGGATAGTGTGTTAGTGTGGAAGTAACTTAATATGCCTGTGCCTGCTTTTGTTTTGGAGGTTTGCTTGTATGTGTGGTGGCATTCATTTTTACAAAGCAAGAGAGTGAACACATTAATATGCAGGAGATGTTACCCCTTCTGGGATTAACTGCTTATTAATCTTGCACTTTCACATGTGCATCATTTACCCCAGTATTTCCGCCAAATGCAGCCACAACTGGCGTTGTAAATGCATGAAACAGCTCACAGAAATAGTCTTCCTTTGTCCCGTTGTGTCGGAGTAATCACACATTTCCTTCTTGTTCTCAATAAGTCAAGCTGTTAATATCACCATAGTTAGAATGTAAAATATGTGTGTGGTTAGTTTGGTGTGTATGCTTCGCATATTTATATTTTTTTCAGACAAATTACGCACTTTTTCTTCCAGTTAAATGTATTTTTTATTTTGTTTTTAAATTGAAAATCTGTCAATGTGTGTGTTTTAAAATCAAATTAAAGCAGCAGTGGCTGCCAGTCGCAGTGCTCGCTGCTGCTGTGTGTGATATGAATATGAAATGACACTGAAGTACATGCTGCAGAACTGGGAAGCATCCAATACTGCGTGTCCATCTTACCCTGTTACTTACCCTTCCCCAAGAGACATGTTTATCATGGTAATCTCTCCGAGAGCAGACTGGAAAAGTGTGTTCCCCTGCAGGTGTTCCCCTGCAGGCTTTCCCAGATTCATACAGAGTGCATGGCTGCACCTTGTTTATTTCACTACGGTGAATAATGTTTTTTATTTTAAACAGTAATCCCCCTTTTCTATAAATGTATAATTCAGGCTAACCAGAAAATGCTGTGTTTCAGTTCCCTGTGCCACCTTAGAACAAGCATTTAGAACTATAGGCAGTTTGGTTTCAGTGCTCGCTCAGATTTATTCAGCCCAGGTAAATTATAAATAAGTCCTTTCAAAGCTGCAATAAAGAAAAAAAATCGGACTAACAGCACTTTAAAAACTTTTGTAAATGGCCAGGCCACTAAAGTTAAAAACGGAGCGAGACTGTAATCCATTTGCAAACCCCTTGGCATAGCAAAGCTAGGTCAGACAGTAAGTTCAATGTATGTTAAATTGCTAGGTGTTCTGAATGCAGAAAGTCTCCCGACACGCCTCGGGGCAGTAAGTGAAATTAAAAGCCATGGGTGACAGTTTGATGCAGACATGGGTTTGACGGGTTACGCAATATAGTCAGCGATTCGCACAACACAATCAGTCATTCATTTGCGATGCCAGGCCCATTATATGCATGAATCATCATCGTGGTGCATTTCCATCTCATTTGCTTCTCAGGTTGAAATATGCATTGTTCTTGCTCCTCTCATGTGACAGAGCAAGAAGTGAGCAAAAAGTAAGTAGATACAGAAAGAAGGATACAAGGGTGTAATAAAGATATTTATCCGTGGATTCATTTCCAAAAAGAGATCCTATACTGGATATGGTGAGCCAGTCACTGTTTGGAGGTATAAATAAAGCAATGACAATATTGCTAAAGCTTTGTTTACACCATTACACAATTTTTGCCGTAATATATTTTCAATCTTGTAGTTTTTCCACTGTGCCATAGTCTTGAATGTTGTGTTATCTTGAACAATATGGAGCTCCACAGAAAATATGAGGCAATTTATCCAGAGTTCAATAGCGCTGCTATGCCACTTAAACATTTTATTGTGCATTACATGAAAGGTCAGGGTCATGGAGTGGACATTTGCTGTGCACCGGGCAGAAATGTACAAGCCTTCTACAGCAGCAGGAAAAACATCAAGATATACCACCGCATTTCATTCTCTCCCTGCACACACACTCTTGAAATCCGTGCCTGTGGGTGGACAGAACCACTTCCTTATCCACGCTACCTTGCATAATTGCCTCTGTGCACTGCGTAGGGTACAGGCAGTGCACCAGCAGCAACAATATGGCTGCTTCAGAGCAAACACAGCTCGCCAAAGTCTGCTGTGTGCTGACTTGCTTGGCCCTAAAGACGTAAGAGCTACACCAGCAGGCGAGGACCCCTGCAGCTATCAGCTATAGATCTGCATCAAATTCTGGAAAAGTTTCCAGTCAGACGAGCAGGCCGGGGTCAGAGCTCAAGATATTTGGCACACGCTGTCTTTCTGCTTTCCAACAGGGAGTCGGCCTACAAGGCTGGAGACTGTGTGAACTCTTTTCGGCCTCTGGCATGTATGGAAATCCTTGTGGAAAGTAATATCCGAAACACTTATATATAGGAACAGGTAATTGATATTCACAAAAGTTCAACTTTCTGAAATACAGCACATTGGCATACAGACGTTATTCTTTCCATGATTTATACGGTTGATTTTAAATGCCATCTTTAAAATATAAGGCTTTCATTTATTCTAGATAGCCTTACACTTTTTATAAATCTGAAGTTCTGAGTACGTTGAATAGCTGCATATGTCTGGTTAAGTTAACTTTTGTTTGACAATTGTTTCTGTGCTTGAATATATTTGTGTGTATGCCAAAAAAAAACATAAACAATGTGTTAAATGCATCACTATAATAAACACATTAATATTATACCTGAACTATTTGTCCTTTTTTTTTCATGCAAATTACCATCTAATTGTATATATGTATATGCCATATATATATATATATATGCAACTATATATATTACAATATGAAGTAATAAAATGGACAGCTTTGCTATTTACTGAATATTGTTGACTGTTTCAGAATAGAGTGCAGCAGTTTCAGACGTGGCGTCAGTGGTTTCAAGGACGCCTTCAACCACAAGTGCTTTTCCCTTGCACATTAGTTTTCTGTCCCCACGAGTTTGAGTGTTTGAGTTAAGCTTTAAAGAGACTACATTTTTCATTGACAGAAAATGACTTTCTTTTTCTCTGTCATGACTTCAATGTGCACAGAGCAGCCAGAAGGAGACGGGTTACCGCCAAGGCAAAGTATCATGGTTGTAAAAAGTTATAATTTTTTAAGTTTTAGTTCTATCGTTTCTAATTGGATTCATGAATATTATTTGAGAATGACATTGGATAATGTCATTTGGAAACAAAGACAAAAACAAAAAAAATGTGTTCAGATTTGATAAGAATACGTCAGATATTTGAATCAAATTAGGTGTCTTTATCACCCCCACATGCTATATCTCCACTTTGGCAACAGTTCTATATACAGTGAAGGAAGTCAACTTAAAAAAGCTATAAAAGGCTATAAATTAAGCTGAATTATTGAAAGCTCAGAAGAGACAATATTTGTTACCTGCTTTTGCATTCTCTCCCAAAAGTTTTGCTAGTTTCCTTGTAAAAGTGTAAAAGAGGTTTAAACACAGAGGTCCGTGTGCTGCCCCATCACTTGGGCATTTTAAGCTTAACAGAACATTTCTGGAAAAAAGTATACAATCTGAAAATACTGTGAAATCTAAAAGAACTGATTTAGTGAGATAGCCCAAAATGAGCCTTCTTCAGTTTTGAAGGTGAGATTTAGACAAAGAGGATGCAGTGGGAAAAAGGTATTTTTTATAACCCTCAAGACATTAAGCCTGAGATATGGATTATAGAACTTCAGCATTATGCTGGTCCTAATACTTTCTATATTTGATGTACTACTGTATGTAGCTTGAAAAGCAAGAGTCTCTCTCTTGGAAAGGACTATTTAAGCCGACAGGCATCGTAAAAAAGATTCACAATAATGGCCTTGCATCAAGAAAGCAGTGAATTCTTGTTGTCATATCCACAACTATCCATTAAACACCTGCTCATAACAGCATTCTTAACCCCTGTATGCTTATACGGGGCCAGAATGTCCTCCTGTAAACATTTAGCACAACAATTCTGCTCTGTCACCAGTGATAGATGCACGGGTAAAAACTGCAATATTGGCGTCCAAACAATAGGCAAGGCACTATAGTTAAGCATTTCTCCAGAGAAATCTAAAATGATGTTCCCTCAAGGACATTGCCGACCGAGCATAAAAAAAGGAGGGGGGGAAAAAACGGAAAGAGGAGGAGGAAATTGCAGAGCACCCTGTTTTGCTCCCCAGCTGTTTACACAGCGCTGCAGAGGCTGTAAATTCTAAAGAGCTGAAGCATATTGGGCATCATCTCCGGCACCCATCATTCTAGAAATTGCCTCTCTTTACCCCGCTCTCTGAGGAAGTGCACAGTTTGTTGCCGAGCCCGCGGATCCCTTTGCGCTGTCACTTTGGTGGTGGCTCTCAGAGGCCCCATAAACAACCAGCCTCTCCAATATCTCAAGGGTAGGAGCCTGGATTGGACGCCTGCCTCCTCAAAGATATAAAGGGTAATATTATTTTCCTTACCTAGACCTTTTTCCACTCCTCTTGGCTGGGGACGTTGGGCTTCAGAGGCAACATGAAAGCCGGGTGCAACTCAAACTCTCAGTTTTGAAACATTGAATCCATATGTGAGAGACATTTTTGCTCTCTGCAAAAATATTTGCAGTTAGGCAATAACTTTGACTTGTTTTTGTTTAGCATGCAGTATGTTGGTGTGCAAAAGTACATACTTTTTCATCTTAAATTGAGTGCAGGGCTTCATTTATTATCACCAGGAATATTAGCACTGTTTGTGTATATATATATATATATATATATATATATATGTGTGTTTGTTTGCACATATGTATATATATATATATATATATATATATATATATATATATATATATATATATATATATATATATATATATATATATATATATATATAGTAATAAGAAATAAGGCTGTCTAATGAGAATGTCTCTAAACTTACTCAATAATCTTGGGAAATGAAGACATAATCAATGTGCCAAACTGATTTTCTATATAATAATTCAACATACAAATACAGATTAATTAAACGACAGATGAATACACAATCAGTAACTGTAATTTTTTGACCCAGACTGACCCACAATCGGTCGGACGGCACACACCACACCTAGTTAGAGATCTGATTGGGCTGCTGTCTCTGCTTTATGAGCCAATTTATTGATACTTCCCTGATGAAAAAAATTCATAGATTAAATTAAATTTCCCCCACGGTGCATTCAAGGAACGTCCAACGTTCTTCAGCCCACTGAGAAAACGCCCAGTATTCTAGATCCCCAGTCCAGCGCTGAGTACTTAAATACTTCACAAGGTCACCTAGCAGATCTGTAGCTTCTTCACGCCGCCTAATTATCCCAGTGCCATCTTTTTATTCAATCCGACACTTTAAAGGGCTTTCTGTTGGCCCATCCCTCATCTTTCATAGTATTGATTTTCCACCGATCATATCAGGCCTTGCATTTTCAAGAAGATGAAGCTGCCAGCTTTTTTTATTCTCCCGCTCCCATCCACCTCGCCTTTCGCTTTTATTCCTGTCCAAAGTGTTTCAGAGCTGGCAGAATTGTAACTGCGAAACACACATCTTCTGCTCAGCAATTAGCAAAGGGGGCAGAGTGGGAGAGAAATTGATCTGCCGGCTCGCGGTACAGTAAACAAAGCCTCGCTGTCCCATGTGTGCTGAGCAATTATGAAGTGCAAGAAGTAGCAGGTTTTGCATGAGCTATGAAAAGACTAAAAACAGTAGGGGCCAAAAAAGGAGTAGGCAAAGAAACACTTAGAATTAGCTTTAATTATGATGCATTGCAGAGACATCTACTAAGCACTTTCCACTTTGTTTTTGATTTGATATTTCCATGTTGCTGCACAGGTGAATCCGCTTTGCCTTTGCCAGGGGCCCCATCCTCTCTCGGCGCAGCACAAATAGCTTTTGAGAGAAATCAAACATTGTCCCCATTTCCCACGTCACTTTCCATACAGCTATTCAATTCATTCCGTTGTCTTCCATCAGCCTGTTTGTCACCTCTCTCTCTCTCATGTCTGCCTTCTGTGTCACTGTATTGTCTTTTGCCCCTCCGTAGAATCCATGCAACATTAGATTTAAACTCTGATATGCAATGTCCCTGAGCTCCCGGCAGAGATGGATATATGAAAAGCATTTAGGAAAATAAATTGATCTTTGATGCTTGTCCTTCAGGGGGAGCTTATGTGACATTGGTTACTGTCAACAGTCTGTTGTTCTATTTTAGCTGAGCGCCATGGGTGAAAATACACTCATGAGGTCCATTGGAATCGCAACGAAATGGGCTATTACCCTTCAATGTGATATTTCGCAGGCGATGGAAATGAAACGAGGTCTCTCATTTGTGCTGCAGTGATCTAGTTATAGCTCTGATGCACATAGTCAAAGGGAACCATCGAGGTCCACATTTATCAATTGTTAAGTATGTTTGGAGCATTGAGTGCTTTACCAAATGGAGAATATGAAATACAAGGATACAACACACTGTCTTCACAAAGATAATGTGTTGTCAAATTTGCTTGTACAATCAGGTGTTGATGTATTCTGTATGTATAGTGGAGTCTGGACGCATGGCTGTGTAATACGATCTGAATTTTACATAAACTCTATCTCTCCCCCCCCCCCCCCCCCCCCCCCCCCACACACACACACACACACACACACACACACACACACACACACACACACACACACACACACACACACTGTTCGCCAATTGCACATGAGTAATAGAGACCATCTGCCTAAAAGATCACAGTCAGCAGAAAGGCATCGCGAGGGCCGCGAAGATTTCAATTATCAATATACCATTTAATATATCGCCGCCAGGCCAAACAGCCTGGCATCTCGACAGGGGCGAGATGGAGAATGTTATTTCTTAAACACATCAGCAGATAGCTGCAATTTGGAATTGTGGTGCAGCGGGGTTCAAACCAGCCTCGATCCATCAAACTGTACTTGGAACATAGGGAAGCTGGAAACCCTTAACTTACACATGGGCTATCGTGTTAGAGCGAGCACAGAGAGATTACAGAAGCGCAGAACCCCTCTGAGAGCTGTCTTTGATTCTCGTCATCGAGAGATAGGAAACGTTATGGGAGATGTGTCAGCAGCATGATGCCTTTGATTCCTGATGAGGGGATATGGCCATCAGTGAACTAATATGTTTCTTGTTGTATAGAGTTTGGCTTTACAAACAACAGCAATCCAAACTGTGATGCATATTGTCATACAAAAGTCTATCTTGGTTTCATTGGTGCACAGATATAAATTATAATTCTGTTTTTTAATGAGATCTAGGAACACAGCAACAACAGGAAAACTATAACTACGGTAAGTACAGTAGGTCAACGTTGAACCAGGAAAGGAGCCTTAGGCGGTGAAATCTTAAGCTGTCAATCAAAAACAGTCGTCTTATATTGTACACTTAACATTCGACACCTTCAGCGGCAGCTTTGTTGCTCAAATACAGGCTGAGTGTAGGAAATGTAGGACCCACATTTTTTTAAGTGTCTGCTGCTAAGACCATCACATTCTCCTCTGCGGTGGCACTTTAAAGAGGAGTTTACAGAGCAAGTTGTTGATTCAGAGTTTTATTGCAATATCCAGTCAAACATTTGCAAGTGGACCTCTGAGCTTGTCGGCGGAGAAATAGAGAAAGAACTTCAGATGAAGGTACTTGTACATTTAATAAACACACAGTGTTTTGGCTGTTCATTCACAAGCTTATATCTGGAGAGTGGCTGTCTTCCTCTCTCTGCTGGGAATCCTCTTCCTCTCTCAGCTGAATCCCATAACTTTGCTTCTACTAACTTTAGCTGGGAAGCAGCACTTAAACACTTTTACATGAGAAGCAGAATCCTAAGTAAATAGGGTTTACATTGTCAATACACCTTCTTCTCCTATTTTGACGTTTTTCAATTCAATAATAGTGGCAACAATATGGCTAACGCTTAATCTTTGTTTTGCCACAATCTTCTGTGCCAGAAGCGCTACGTTTTATAGCCACCAACTTGGTCCAGACTGAAATAGATTATATTTCATTTAATTTAATAGATGAGTCCGACTGACTTTGTTGATCCCCTGACAATTTCTTTCGTCAGTCATGTTCCCCACAGGATGACTGTAATAATTGTGGTGACCAGATTTCCATCTAGTGACATCATCAGGTCCAAAACTTTGTTTTCTGACCACCTACCTGGAAAACTTAAGATATACAGCCTCAGCTGTACTTATGGTTGTTATGCTAATAAGCAAATGTGACCATGCTAACATACTAAACTATGATGTGACCGTTGTCTTTATCACGCTATCTATTGCTATCTATAGTTTTACCTGGATGTTTGTTTGAAACGCTCTGTCTAAAGTTTGTTTGCAATTTTGCCTTGTTACAGTCAGCATTGTCCAGGTGGGAATAATGGCTAAAACTACAAAGAATACAGCCCATGTTGTAATAAAAGACATCATTTACTGTAAATTACATGGTAACAAAAAACAAATACTAATCCAACATAGCCAACATTATACTGTGCATACTTAATACTGGAGACACTGATTTGATCAGATATAACATATAAACACAACATCCAGCAAGCATGTTTTAGAGTCTGGTTGCAGCTATAGAGCAGGAATGGGGACAAATGAAGTATACAGTAGTTACACTCAATAATGTATGAATCCTGAGGCTGAAACGTGTCATACTGCGAAAGATTTGTGAAAAGAAAGTGTGGCTCAGTGTTGAACTGCTTCGTCAGGAGAACTCTGAACTCTGTTCTCAAAACATATTCATTCTCTCAAGGCGTATTACAAAAAGAACATGTTCAAGCATCATCTGAGCCACTGTGTAATTGGTGCACCAAAAGAGGTGTTTGTGTGAGTGTTGACAGACAGGCGGACAGGTTATTGTACGAGTGTATGTATACAGGGACGTGCGTGCATCTTATCTGATTGTATGTTGCTTTGGATTGTCACTCTGCTCTGATCATGGTTTAATATCTTGAGTCTGAAGCTTTCATCATTTGTCAGCGAGAAAATTCAAATAACCGGCTTTGCACAGCGACTAATGCATTTGGCTTGGTTGTTTACCAGGACTACAGAAAGTAAACCTGTGAGATTTACAGTCCATTGTTGAGACTCTTTCACACCCAATGTGATGAAAATGATTTGTTGCACTGAAAATCTCCTCATCCTCCATATCTTGGTCTTATTTTTCTCATTGGAACTGTCCCTCCCACCAGTAAGGTGACACGTTACATTTACATCACATGTCCCTGAAAGAAACTCTTATGGCAGAACCGCCACGGCCAAGCAAACAGCATGACTTAAGTTGTTTTCACATATTGAACACATGTATTAATATCCTGTCCATTTTTCTTTTCTTTTTTTTTGTAATTTATAAAGCTAGAATAAAAGCCCACAGCCATGGTAGCCTTGGCAACAATGTGAACATGCTTATTTTCCGCAGGTATAATGTGTATTATATTCACCATGTAAGTTCAGCATCAGTTAGTTCTAGTCAGCACCTTTATTTCTAAGAATGTTCACTTCTAAATGGCATATAATTGATTTCAAAATGATTAAAGAGGATAATAAAAATTACTTACATTATGACAGTAACTGATGTTACTATTTTAAATTTAAAAAAGAAATTTCAAAGAGTCAAGACTCAGTCAACCTGGTGCACCATGTGTTCTTGAATTAACTCACTCATGAAAATAGAATAAGATGTGATTGCCATTTTATAACCTCGTTTAGCATTGATCTGACACTGTAGAGTGCAGTACAGGGAACGCTCACATTCCTTTATAATGAAGTGTTCTGGTGTGACTGCTGTAACGATAAGGAATAGTGATCACTGAACACTGTTAGATGAAAATTGGCATATTGCTCAAGGTTATCATCATGATCTGAAATCACTCAGAAAAAAATAGTTTTTTAGTAAACATATAAGAGAGAAAATAACAGTACATTGTTCAGAGTTTATTGCATTATCTTAATGTGCATCAAACAAAGAAGGCATTTTGTAAAGCAGAATCATTCCTATCAGCCTCAGCTGTACTTTGTGTTGAATGCTAATTAGTGAAAGTTGGCATGCTAACATGGGAAACTGAGATGGCAAAACAAAATACCTGCTAAACATGGGCTGGTTTGCATGATGATTTAGAGACAATAGGACATGTCGTGAAAGACTCAGTGCTCCATCTGGGTTCCTGCAGTACCAACCCACAAACTGGAAAATTAAACAACTTTGCAAAAGTGTGCCATATTTCCAAACAACCAGCCAATCAGAGCTGACTTGAAGAGACTGGCACTAAAACGTAGCATTTCAGAAAAATATGAGAAAAATAATGTGAACGTTGATGGTTTTTTTAACATTAAAGCATGTAAACATGTTCGAGAAGAAACTCAAAATACAAGCGTGAACCTGAAAATGAGCATGATACGTCTCCTTTAATAGCAAAACACACATCATTCCAGGTTTTTTTAAATAATGCTCAAAAAGTCTTGATTGTCTTGTTTTCTACCTTTGAACAAGCAGCTTGTGATCAGCTGCCTTTTGTTGCACCGCAGAGCACAAATTACTCCTTAACAAAGCTACGTCTGATGGTAAGATGTTTTCTCCAGTAGCAAATAAACATTCCCTGTTATTATTCATGTTTCACAGTGTGAGACAGACAAAAATAAAGTATCCGACTTTCCCAACAATTTCATGCCATAAATGTGAGAGGTGCCACCTCTGCTTTGACATTTTCCAACAGGCCCATAGCATCATCTTTTCGATCTACCCCGCAAAACCAGCACATTTGCATCTTTTAAATATAATGTGAGGGTGGGCAAAAGCAAGTGTGTAATGGACTTCTGCAGATGTTTTTATTTTGTATTAAGTTGCACAGCGGCAGACACCAGTGACCAATATATGAGCTCATCAATGCCAATGAATCATGCTTCGGAAGCTGTTACAATCTCTGTTATTTTTGCCAACATCTGCTGTGAAGACTCAAGGTTAAATTTGCCTAGAGGGTAGCCATAATTGTTGTGAGCATATGTTGTTTATGAGCTTTGCTGGAGCTTTAAAAAGAAGACCTCCATATAAACATTCTCCAGGATTGAAAGGGACAATGTGTTAAGAAATGGTTATTCATTAAGATTGAATTTCTGTGTGTACGCATGATGCTCTTTTATCTTTAACAAACTATAGAAAATTAAGAACAGAGAAAATTAGGATTTTAATTATATTTTTGAGTCTTCTGTTCTTTAATGAGTGGCATGCGATTCATTTTGAGTGATAAGATTGAATGTTGTCTCCTCTGAGGCAGAAATCAAGATCCTGTCAGAGGCCTCTTAAGGCAGGCTCTGACTTTTTTACTTGTGACAGATAGCTAAAAACAGTCTGTCCTCGAGGACAGCAGCCGTCATTCTAATGTATGCCAGTTTGACTTTTCGTTCCTCTGCCAAGGACAGAATACCACCTGCTGAGCGATCTGATTTTATGTGCATGTTTATGAACAACTCGGCTCCAGAGACCCTGTTTGAGCGATAGCTCACCGCTCCACAAGGAGAAACCTGCCCTACCCAGTGCCACACCTCTCTGGTCATTCATCATAATGACACAGAGGGGGGAGAATATCTCCATAACATCACATCCTCTCTGCTCGCATGGAGGGGGACATCATGGCAGACCACTGACAGGTGGGAAGAATCTAAGGTGCATAATAAGAGATTGGGAGCATTTCGATTGCCTCTCAACAGCTCTCATCGAGGCTTTGCTATATTAATGCTTCTTTAAAGCAGCATGGCTTGGTTGAACGCTAAAGGGAAAATGAAGCCAGTGAAAAGTCCAAATCAAACTTCAAAATACAGCCCTTTTAATTTTCCTTTACAACGACTTAGGCGTTTTCTGATCTGACGCTATCAACAGGACAATATCATTTTTCTTGCCTTTCAAAACTGCTACTCTATGGAAGATGTTTGGTGAGAGCTCGGCTCAAACGTGACTTGGTTAGGTTTCGGGAAAATTGTGGTTTGGGAAAATAATTGAAAAA
Organism: Taurulus bubalis; assembly: GCF_910589615.1. NCBI lineage: Eukaryota > Metazoa > Chordata > Actinopteri > Perciformes > Cottidae > Taurulus > Taurulus bubalis. Next base: position 7,666,657 of record NC_136608.1, on the reverse strand, counting down.
AGGTAGTTATCTTTAGGGAAATATTAGGGTTTGTATTCAAATTACTATTTTGGTTTGGGTACCATCATCATTATCGGTGACCAACTTAAACATTTTATTCACCCATCCACCCCTACTTTCTTCTGAAAGGGACTTTGCTGGTTTTTGCTTCCTCCTTTGCAGCCACTATCATTACTACAGCCTGTGAAAAGTTTTTCACTTCAACATAAAAATGGGTCTTTAGTTGTCGGTGCACTTATTGAAAACAGAACTTAACATTACTAAATGTGGTTGGCATCTGATAGCAATAAATTAATCAAGGTTTATAAATGAGTGTGGGTTGTGAAAATGTGGATGTCCTGCCAGTACTTCACAAGAACAAAATGTTAGGATTACAGACTGATTTGAAAACCTACATGACCTTTTGACCCTCTCTCATGTTTTCACTTAATGTACTTTGGGCCGACGCAGCAACCCTCCAGTCAACCACATCCACTCTTGCTATGATGATATTATAGAGGTGTGCAGATCGCGGACCATTTACACACTTCCAATGGCTTCCCTTTTCCTCAATACTCCCCTGATCGTTTGAAATTCAATTATGCTAATCACAGCTAAGGTCGGGGACATACAGGCACTCTGCCTCTTTTTTTTGTGTTGCTCTGCTTCATCTGTGTGCCTTTGAGAATAATTATTCTTAAAAGCATATCATTCAGACCCTTTTAGGAGCGGGTAGTAATTTGTGCATTTTGAATTGTGTTTGGATCCTGATGCACTTAAAAACGTGGACCGGTCAGAGGTTGTGGATGCTGAAGAGGCAGCATGGTGGTGGTGCCAGCCCTCGACAGGCTTCATATTTTCATAAATACTTTAGCTATATAGTCAAGGCAAGTATTTTTAAAACACTTTACGAGCATCAACGTAGTGCAGTGGCCAAGTCACGAAGATACTTACGGTATAGCTGATACACAACAACAAACTACCGCACGGTACTGGAAGTAATAATCAAAAAGAACTTACCGCTCGCTGACGAATATATCTATTCTCACAAGGTGCATTGCAGTTAATAAAAAAAGTAGAACTCAAAATTCTTGGTACGAGTCTTGAATTTCAGACAAAGATACTGTCGTCAAAAGCAGGCTCCTCATTTCTAGCCGGCTACATTTGATTTTTCCAGTTAAATGACAACTGCTGCTAGCGGATTTGGGAGTGGCGAACTGTGGAAAGAAGAGCACTTGACAGTATTTTCTTGTCCAAAAGTAACACAAGATATTCCCTCTAGTTTTCACACTGGGGATGGGTTCTCTTATATCATTGGCCACCACAAAATCTCAGCATCGTAATCATAATCCTGTGGCCCCACTGCTGTCCCTAGCCACTGTTGTGTGCTGTGGCCAATTGTTTTTTCTTATTCCCCAGTATTACACAAGAGGTATTTATTTAGATTTTTAAATTATATTCAGATCTTATGACAGTTAAATCTGCCACGTTCAAGTACATTTCACTTTGAATAATGTACTAAACACATTGAAGAAGAAAAAGTCATTGCAAACTCACGTTCAGTACACTGCAGCAAAATCCACCAAGCTTCTTACGATGCAAGAGTGGTTTCTGTGATGTTCAGAGCCAGGAAACTAATAATGCCATCTGGCCACGTCAACACCAGTGTATTTGAATCACTCCCAATCTAGACAAACAGTGAACTGAACATGCTTTTTAAAGAGGTCGACCACATTCTGAGCTCAAGCTCCTCTCCTCTTTTTTCTCAACCAAGGTAGGACTGTTGCAAACATCTGTTACTGAAAATGTCGCAGACTTGTGGCCCTTTTATTTGCACCCAGTATATGGCATTGCAATATGAAATGTAACATGGATTGCAGGAAAGTCAGTGTGTCTTATTCATAGAAAAACAAAAGGACGTTTAGGTCAGTCACAGGCCTTGAAAAGGACAAATCCAATTGTTTAAGGGACATGAGTTCTGCTCAGTACCAGCATGTATCACTTTGACTTTAAGCTCATGGTGAAACCATTTGCACAGCCATGGAGAAAAGAGCTACATTTTCTAATGGGAGTAGGAATTGGACTTGACAAAATATCAGACTGCAACTCAATGTTATGGTCCAGTTTCTTTTGTAAACACAGTGGTCACTTAACCTGATTTGCATTAATGTGCATGCTTCAGTTGGTTGCTGTGACGGATATTGTTTTGGGATATTCACAAAGCGAGTAGAAACTGAATTGCCTAATGTACTGTACAGAACAAAACGTTTCGTAAATACATAATTTGGCTTGACAAGACAGCCTCAGGCGGATGTGTACCTCCAATGTTTGACCAAGCTATCCTTCAGCCCACTAACTCCATTATCACTGCAGCAATCTTCAGCAAATTATAAGTGGTTATTTTCCAGAGACAAAAGATCAGCTGTAAAATTGACTATTTGTTACCATTAGATTTCTTTAAGTGAGTCCACTTCTCAAAACACGTGCATTTCACTGAGAGTACTGTGTAAATTTGATGTTCGTTGTGGGGAAGAAGGAAAAAAAATCTACAAATTCATATATCTTCCTCAAACAGGTTGACGTTTAATAACTCCAATTACACAGTAATTTGAGCTCGAGAGAGTAAAAAAAGAGGAGGGAGAGAAATAAAGGCGCCATTGGAGAGCATGAACAGTGGTGCTGAGATATGATAACCATTACAGTGATGGCAGGTCTGGCCAGGTCGAGGACATGGAGGTCATTCACTGTGGGACTTGGCCACACATACACTCTCACCTGCCAAGCGGCAAAGGCAACTTCAATAGCCGGGCAACACATGGCTGCAAAGGGAAGAGGAGGGCTGTCCTTGGCTGCAATGCATTGAACAATGTCATCCTCGCAACATTACATACATACATAGACATATAGCTCTGACTACAGTGTGGCCACTTGGTAGAAGTGCCCATTGGGAGCGAGCGGAGTGGCCTCTGGAAGAACTGCTTCTCCTTATTGCTCGTGGACTCCAGGGAATTGGTCGATTGTAATGTTGGTCTATCCAACATCCAGCAGCATGAGTGAACTGCAGTGACTGAGCCGCCGCCTGTAAAGGCTAGCTGCGGACGACATGCTCAAATCAGTCGGCAGTGACCTAAAGCAAGGACGCCACTTCGCCCCAAAGCTGAAGTAGCGCTGTGTAGTACGTCACTGTCACGCCACTGTATGCGGAAGAACAACAGATTGTGCAGCCAGAGACACATAGAATATCAGCAACAACTGCAGTCGTTTTCAGATTATATATTTAACTAAAAAAGATAGATATACGGTGGAAAAGTGGTGAATCTTGCCTAAAAATGTCTTACAAATGTATGATATTTGCTACTTTGTATTAGATATTTATTCATTACAAATGTTCCCAACACGTCCGGCCCCAGGCAGACCAAACTGATCTTTTAAACTGACGGTAAGACAGCTAACAAGTAGTAGTAAAGTAGTTACTGCATCGTAATCCCTGACACTATTTGTTACTGAAAAGAAGCTATCCCATTATTGTAACACAGTAGCACTGTTGGTATCAGCCAAACTGTAAATGCACGCATGCATGTTAACTAGCTATGACATTTAGGGAGATGCAGTGATATTCGGGAAGAAAGTATTGGCTAATGAGATCCTCCCTTCACTCTCTCATTTTGAATTCTGATAACGCAGCTTTAAGATAAAATGTGGCTTCCCTTATTGCAGTCACTTTAAATGAAGCAATTTTGAATCATCCATGACCCAGTGGACTGTTAAACATGTAGTCTGCAATTAAGCGATGATAGAAAATGTGGCATTAAAACTCTAAGGCATATTCTGTCAGCCCCTGATAAATAAAATGTTTAGATTGGCTGTGGGGGATGCTTAGTAACGGCTTTCAACGAAAGCATAAGCAGGCAATTTTAACAAGAGAAATGCCGCTGCCTGTGAGTGACAGAGCCATGTGTTAATAGGATTCTAATGCACCGCAGATGCACGAGGGGGGGCGGGGAATAACTAGATGGAATAAATTCATTTCAGGAAATACTGAAAGAAATAAATCTACATCCTAAATGTCAAACAAGATATTGAAAGAAGATGGAGTGTCAAAGGCAGCCTGACTTCTTCAACTACATCAAGGCACCTTGAGTGTGGTGGCCGTTAATGTATTCCAAACACTAAGACGGTTTCTTAGCCCAGCTGTCCCTGGCTGCGACCCAACCGCCAATCATCTTGCAGAGACAGACTCATTCCAAAGTTGAGCCCAAGGCAGAGTTGAAGCAGAGTACAAAACATAAAGAAGAGCCCATATGGGAAAGGAACAAGGTGAAGGAGGAAAAAATTAAATAATAAATGTAGAGTCCGGGAAGAGAAACACAGCCCCTGGTGGAGTTAAAGCTATGTGTGAAATACCTCTGGCTTTCAGACGCGTCTTTGATTTGATTTATTTGATGACCCTAAAAACACAGTGGGAACAAATGAAAACATGAGGGATGCCTCAAGTGTGAAGAGACATACTTATCAATCGTGAATCAATTCATCACTTTCCCCTAAAAGCTGCAACATAAGAAAAATTCATGAATAAAGATCGAAAGCAAGCAATAAAAATCTGTCACGCACACTATTTACAGTGTGTCTATAATACTAAAGCAATGCTCTGTCCTTAAATCTTAATAAATGTCAGTGTCTTTTCATGTGGCTCCTGCTTTTGCATTCTAGCACAGCACATATATAGTTTACAATAATAACGGTGGCATATATATATATATATGTATATATATATATACAAACACAAGCATTATGATCAGTTTCAATGCTTGCAGCCGGAGAGGTGTTTTGGTTTAACGAGTGGCCGTGTTAACTGGTGTCGTAATGCGTTGTGGTTGCTCATAGTGACGGTAGCTGTTGAAAACACAACCAAAACATGTCGGTGCCCAACCATTTTCCTAAGTTTCTACGAGCAACTATACGTACACTTTGTGCTGGAAGTCCCCGGTTAACACAATCAATAATGAAATGTCTATTGCCGTCATGCATGTGCATATTTCCAATGATGTTGGCTGTAAAAGGGTCAATGGATCATGCTTAAGGACTGAAGCAAAAGTTTCTAGAAGAAAAGAAAGAAAAAAAACATAGATAAGACATTTTTTTCATTCTAAAATAATCTTGTTTTCAGGCTTATTTTTCGTATTCGCTCAGGTGGTTTGGGTTTGAGCTAAGCTCAAAAAGACTTTGCTCACAAAACTCTGGAGACAGTAACTGAATATCTGCCTCACTTCAGCCACATGGGACCACAGTTAATACACCTAGATACGCTTGGGGGAGGGGCTTAGTGAACGGTTAATGCATAATTATCAGTAATACACACAGCATCTTGTCGAGGCTGGTGAGGGTTCTTCCTGCGTTTCATACTGCTGACTTTTTTTGGTTCTTGAAGAAGCAGTGATCGTGGAGGGGAGAGGTGTCAGGATGTTTTGTTCAAAGTGCTTCTTCTCCCATGGGTGTCACCCCACCATTTGTCTCATCAGGCTTTTGGTTTCAATGATACGGGCCATCACAGTTCCTTTTCTCAGTGCGGCAACAGGGGAGTAGAGAGGAAGTCAAGGTGGGGAAATTGTCCTTGAAACAAGTAACAATGGCTTCAAGTGTAATGTGACATGTGTGTCTCCAGGGTCTGACAATATTAATCTATCTGCCAATCACCACAGGCACCCAGTCCACTCCTGCACCGCCAGAGTGTGTATTAATTAAGATGCTGTCACGCTAAACGAAGAAGTGTTTGGCGCATAACAAGACAGTAGCTCTAAAGTCATTATCCTGGACATTACGCGGGTAGCAGAATGTTTTTATCTTATTACTCAAGTGACTTTTTTTTTGTGACATTTTTATGCAGGGTTATTTTATGAAATAACGCACTGTGGATGTACCTGTCAACACTCGTCTTTCTACTGCTGTATGTGTAATGGGCTTATTTTTGTTACACTTAATTCATCACTTTAACATCTTTGTCCACGCTGTTAAAAGCTGGTCGTGCTTTTTTTTCTCCCAAAGAGAGCGTGAAGGAAACGAGTAAAATCCAACATTTCTGTCAAATCGAGCCTGGAATCTAAAGCGGGATGGAAATGAAGGGTGTTGTGTGTGAGCTGGCTGGCCGTGATACCACCGCTTGGCTATATAAAGAATGTGGTAATGTGACTCAATGACAGGGACTTGGCAAAAAATGAGGCTACCTTCCTCAAGGGTCCCTGTCCGTTTCAGACGATAATTGAAAATAATGTAAAAATAGTCGTGCGCTGAGGACACGGGTTAACTCTCTGAGGACAAGGTCAAACCCTCTCCTGTTACTTTAATTTCCACATGATTAATTACACACCCGGAGTTGGTTTAGAAGCATGTTTTACAAGTTCTGTCGGATGTTCGAGACTTCTTCAAGATTTCTTCAGCTAATGTGATTAAACCACGTCGGGAGACTTCAGCTTCTGAGAGTGAAGCACATGCGTCATAACAGACAAATGCAAACACAGATCTGCTTTAATCATAGATCTCATGCTGTTTCTTTTCTCTGCTTCCAATTTCTCTCTCGTCAAACTGATTACGATAGCTTTAAATCTGATCTTCTGCAGGCTGATTGTTCTCCAGAGACGGAAAACAGACAGACCGTCTGTGAAATCAAAATGTTCACACCAATCAACTGTTAGATTTCAAGAACATCCCATGCAGGGTTTTGTTGCTATGGACACTACTGGTATGAAGTATTTAAAAAGTATCATCTTTATCAGCAATCAATCAGGAAATAAACAATATTCTTAGATTATAATGAGTGTTTTAGCACTTAATCTTCTTAGAAATCCATGATGTGGCCGGAGTAATCCCACTTAGATTTTCAGACCGATCAGAAGAACATGATTATAATCTAGAGGTCCAATAGGATTACGTAAATAATGAGCGTGATTGCACAACAACACAAGGCTGAACTCGTACTGTTAATTCAATAACTTCATGTAAAACTTGACACATTTACCCAAGTAATGGATTTGAATCAAGCGCTTCAATTCCCTTGCCACTGAATACAGCAAGCACGCTAAATTAGTAGCTTCACCTCGTTGTTACTCAACTAACACCGGAGCTGTTAACAAAAGTCACATAAGCGATACATTAACGTGCACAGCATAAATAATGTATGCAAGATAATATGTATGGATTGAGTTTGTGATGGACATGAAGTGTTGCTCATGTCTTCTCCATTTACTCAGCAACACTTCAGAAGAGTCCACAACACGCTGAGTGGGTGCGTGATTAATGTCACATACAGCTTACCAGCCATACTTCCTAATGTACGCACTGTAATGCACTCACACGCCCAACTCTCTTGAGCTTTAAAAGGCTTTCAAGTTGTTGTATTTCAGCAGGGGTTTTAATGCATCTACTTTGCGGTTGCAACTTGCCTTAGCGCTCGCTGCTTGACATTAACGCCCCGCTCTAAAGCCGTGTAGTGAGCCTGATTGAGCAGTTCATCTTGCTACAGTGTCTTCAACTCCTTTCCAGGCCTTGTTCACGCAGGCGAGTGCAAATCAGTGAGTGTAGCTTGTGGTATGATATGATGTGCATATGTACTGCAGCGCTATCGCGGGAGATGCAGTATGTACATTGTGTGTGAGGACAGAAACGAACAGTTGAAGGATGGAGGGTAATAATGTAAGTTTTAAGTGCGCGGGTCGCTTACTGCAAGCCAGATCAGTCAAACTTTGAAGTTGGAAAAAGACACATTCCAAAATCAACAGGCTCTGTAATCTACAAACACAACAGAGACAGAGAGTCGCTAGTGGGAGCTAGTGCCGAAGGGTTCGAGACAACTTCAGATTCCTCAGTTCACATGCACGGGCACACACTCTTACTCTCCCAGCTCTCTTAGAGACACACTAAAAGGCTGAGACACACACACACACCCCAAAAGACACATTCCCTTTCAGACACAAATGTGTGCCTTCCCATTCATACACATACGCAAACTACAGAGGACAGATTTGTGGGAGTTGTTGTCAAGATATCATAAAGACAAAGAGCCAGCCTCCTCTCGGGATGACTGAATTTGATCAAAGCAAAGCTTTGTCCCAAGTCAGGATCACTTTGCAACTTCTTAAGCTAATGAACAGTTTATACGGCAGCAGCTAATTAAGTTGACAGTGGTTTTGTGTTGTTCACAGCACATTCTAAGAAAAACATTGTTACAGTATTCCCGTACAAAGTCAAACGGCAGCGAGAAGTGAAAAAGGGGAAAATGATTTCACCGTCTCTCTCCACGAGAACTCTCGCATGTCAGGGACAATCAATGTTTCCATATTTGTGGTGTGGTTTAATTCCTCCAGTTCTCAGCTATGAGAAATGTCACATGTAGAAGTATATACCATAGAAAATGTACTGTAATGCCTCGAAGCTGGCAATCTGCTATACCCCCAGCAGTCTACTTGGCCATATTGCTGATGTGCAGTAAAATACAACTGTAATTGTCCATTAATCTGAGGTTATCAGCATTCATTACAGCGCATGCAGGGAGCCCATTGAAACACTGCATGCCTGCTATTGCATAATTTTACACAGTGGCTTGATGGCTTAGTTTACAAGACGGCTATATTTATATTGTTGATGTAATTCTTGTTCGGAGAGGGTGAATGATCTTTCAGCCTGTACAGAAAATGTGTGATTAAGTTGCTACATATTGCAATATGATGTGCAATCTAAATTAAGTGTTTTATTGTGTTGCTTTAATTACATCTGCTGTAAATGTAGACCCTGGAAATGAACACCATTTAAGCGTGTGCAATATGACGTAAAATTAAGTTAAATAAGTGATTCATTTTCACTATTATTATTATTAATATGATATATTCTATTGCTTTGAGCTGAATACTAATATCAGCACGCTAACAATGTCAGTGCTAACATGATGAAATATAATGTTCACCATCTTAGTTTAGCACATCAGCATTAGCATGCTAACATTTGGTAATTTGCACTAAACATACAGTACAGTTAAGGTTGATGGTTGGTAGATATAATGAATGAATTCACTCTAGTCTATTGTCAAAGTTATATTGGTAAACCTTAACATTAAATTATTCAAACATTAAGTCAACAAATTGAGAAAAAAATGTAAATGAATCTCGTCTTTTCCTCAACATTAACTGTTCAGTTTATAGTCGGTGAGAGTGTGATTGAGAGATGGGTTATGTTTTTGTGAGTCAAGTGTCAGTTCTGTTCTATGTTAATATTTGCTCTTTGAGTGTTTTTCTAGATCTGTCCAGGGTGCCGTCATTTTTATGATAGTCAATTTGAGAATTTATCAGCGGTCAGGTCAAAGTAATTTGAAAACCTGCAGGGAAGTCTAATTACGGTTGCAGCCGTGCCAGGAGTACAAAGCAAATCTAAGTGTATCCTTGCAAAACGATGTTCACAAAAACATAAATTAATCTGTTTGAAGTTAGCAAGGTTTAATCTTGGGGTTAAGGTAAAGATAAGGTTAATAAACAACTTTTCAGGATACGGTTTTACTAGCTTATCTAAAAATTGACCCAATGAGAGCCAATCAGAAAGCACATTAGGCACACAACTGTGTGTGAGGCAGGACTCGAGGGCACCGCTCCTGGGTGAAATGCCATGTTTTTAGGGAGTCCCGTGAATGCCAGTACCAAATTCCATTGCTATCCAATTGTTTCAAAACGTGGAGATATTTCTGTTTAGACTAAATAATTTATGAGGGTTCTCCAGATGTTTCCACATGTAATATCAGCTTGCCATAGCTGACCTCAAAACGTACTGTATTCATAAAAACCAATACGCCCCATGATCTGGATTTTATATACATATATATATATATATATATATATATATATATATATATATATATATATATATATATATATATATATATATATATATATATATTGTGCAGGCCTGCAGGAAAGGCGTCAAACTACATTATTTGCACTGTCCTTTGGATGAAGCATGGCGATACCGTAAGTAAGATCCTGCACCACCTGCCAATCTCTTCCTCGCAATAAAAGTGTGCTTGCTCAAACAAAAGACGCTACGTGCCTTCCACTACGTTGGCATAGCAAAGAGAGGAAAGTCACAAATCACTTATGGGCCGAGAGACAGTTTTACTGCGGCAGTAACTCTCCCTCCTCGCGGAAACACACACCAACACTGCGGGTCCGCCACGGTGGCATGGTTGCTAGGAAACACCTTGGGGCGAGCTCCCTCAGTATCTGACCTGATTAGTTAATTGCAAAAGTGAGCAAGTGGCAAGATTGCTTTAACAGTCATCCACTCACTCAGGTTGAAAGTCTCCAGTATTTAGCAGGTGATTGTTGTTTAGGATCATCTCCTTAGTTAGCGTGCTTTAACACATTAGGACGCACGATAAAGATTGAAAGTCGACTCTAACCCTCTCTCATCTGTCTCCTCTATAGAAGCCAGCAGTGGGTTAGCTTACAGTAGCTTTGCACAACGACTGGATCTTTTGTGTAATCCGGAAAAAATGACAATTTGATGTTTTAGCAGGGGCTCACCCTCAGACAGAGCCAGGATAGCTGCAGGATAACTGGCTGCCAGACAGAAAGTGAATAAGTGTGTTTCCCAACATGTAGAACTACTCCTTTAAGAATGAAGATCCTTAATGCAGAGTAGCGAATATGATTGAATCGTCAGTGAAGTATTGTCAGCAAGAAGTACTGAATCCACATTGATGCCTGACACTGAAGCCAAATTAAAGTGCTCATTATGTTAAATAAATGTCAGATTTTGAATCATGACTGACACTCAACACTCATTCACACATTACCTGGAGCCTGGAGCCTGGGTTGATTTTCATGTATTAAAATAATGTTATTCTAATTAACTAGAGACCTTTTCATGACATGTTCTCTATTTATACAACAGAATATTGTTCTCTACATGGAAAGGAAGTTCTAGAAAAATTATGCTTTCATTAAAAGTACAAATTAATGAGCTAACTTGTAAAAAAGGTAGATGATAATAGGATGAACCCTGACAACCATACGAAACAAAAGACTTTGTATTGCTGGCGAACAAGGATGTTTTACACGTCTCGTCACAATGCAGCACTGTGAAACATGTATACAATTTTACCTCAAATTGATTTCACTTTCTGTTATTGACTCATCTCAAATGAGGTTTGAGCACACAGCTTGAACTATAGGATTCCTTAAAGTGCCTTTTATTGAAAGGATGACTGAAAGAATTCTGCTTCTTTGGATGATATAAAGTCAAACTACCTTGATGTGTTGATGTTCTTTAGTATCCCTTAGGTTTCCCTTAGAATAAACATATATAGATATATATTTATTTTGTTTGAGCACAACCAGAAGACGTGACATTTCATAGTATAGCATATCTGTTTTCACCACATTGCTCTGCATAAAAGGGATTGGTTTAAACCTTACTTTACAACATTTTAACTGTACCTCCTGTAGAAAAGTTGATTTAAAGTCGACTTTTAACAACAACTCGATACCAACCATTCTTACCATGCTTCAATGTTGAATTAACAACTTTTTTATGTGTATAGCTATCAGACTTACACAATAAGGACACCTATCCTCATCGAAAGCCAACCAATCACAACCCACTCGTTCAAGATCCTTGGTGCACACATCAGCAATAACCCGAAATGGGACCTCAACACCAACCAAAAAATGCAACAAAAAAAATACACAGCCATAATCCAGAGCATCCTGTCATTATCGATTAGTGTCTGGTATGGAAACACAGCTGAGCCCACAATAAAGAAAATGGACAGAATTATTACCAGAGCATTAAAGATCAGAGGCTGCAAATTCCCTGTGCACCATATACCCACAACGCACTGTTTTATGAGCAATTAAGAGCACGGATGACCGTCTCCATCCGGCATCCATCTTTTTTCAGTGTTTCCCCCTCTGGCAGAAGGTACATTACACTAGGAGGCAGGACAGAACGCTTTAGTCAGAGATTCTTCCCCAAAGCCTTTAGGAACAGGACACCCATGGGACGTTTGTTTTTATGTTTTCTCACAACCACCCAGTTGTAAAACATATGTTCATGAGATGGATGCCAGGGTCAAATATTCAGTTTGTTAGCGACATTATCTGTTTACAACAACACAGATGCACATTGAAGGCTGTTTCCATAGGGGTTGATATGTGATGTCATGGTCTTTGTAATTCCACTCACCAAAGAGCTTGTTAATTTAATGTAAATATCACTATCAGCACTGATGTGATTTTGCCTTTTCACTAGACCCATCCTTCATCAGCCTTTCATGGAAATATAAGCAGGAGAAGACTTTGACTTGGGCCAGAAAAATGACCTTTGCCTCAGAAGGGAGTCATTGGTAACCCAATTAAAAGGAAATGTCACGCTGGTAATTGCGTCTCACAATGTGAGTCATCTGCGCGGGGTGGCTGGCACTGAATCTCGGGACGGGGTGATATGTGGCATTGAAGTCTCGCCGCCTCTCTGTCATTCCCTGTCCTTCTCATGCACTCTCTGGAGATACACAACTCTGTGTTTGGTCTGTCCGCTTTGAGGTTATTGGTTGTTTAATTAACTTCCTATTACTAAACAGTCCCTGCAGTCATGTGGGTTTACTAATGTGTGCTGCATGTCCAAACTTTCTTTTGGTTTAAATATTTTGTTGAATCATAATTAACCTTTGCTCAGCTTACTTCTAGCTATCTATTATCTTGCCAGGTAGATATGTATCCTGTCTATCTATCCAGCCAAGTATAGCTAGCTGTGGTAGCTGTCTATTCAGCTATTTATCTATAATTATTCAGCTATTTATCTATAATTATGCTGTAAGATGTGGGCATTTTCTTACATTTTGTTCTGTAAAGAACATTGTAATCTTATTGTTGTTCATGGTGGAATGTAGTAAGTCTGTAATGGATCCAAAGCAACAACAAAAATCTGGAAGATCAATTCAATCAACAAAATATGAAGTTCTTCGAAGTACAGTCAATCAATCTATATGATCTAATATTGCTATGTCTCAGCCTCAATTCCTCCTTTGTCCTTGTCATTTGTAAAACCCAAGACAGAATCTGAGAGTGATGTCTGGCAGGTGTTCAGATATGAGACATTTGGCATAGGCCCAAGGTCCAGTGGAGAAGGCAGGAAAGATGTGATTTGATTTTTTAATGTGGAGCCCCAACATTTGATTCTTAGGAAATGATTATTTCAAATCTGAAGCAACATTGGTTCTTTTGGTGCAATTGAAAGGAACAAATTTGGCAATAATGCTTATATTTTAAATAAATGGGCTAGGATCCTGGTCAAGACCGAGATAATGAAATAGACTGCATTACATTTATTGTGAAATAATGTCTCTCACAGTTATTAGAACACGATCAGCATTGAAAATGAAATATGAAATTACCTCTTCCCACTGGCAGAAATTCCCACACATAGATATGGTACTGTGGATTGTATATTAAGATATAGCATATCTCTGATAGCAGATTGTATCATCTTGGGCCTGTTATCTAGATTGCCTATTTCCCACTGCTAAATGTAAATGTTAAAACAGATTCAGGCACAGATGGCTGCTCTGCCTCTGTCCTACAGCACAGCAGATGGGAGGTCTCAGCTTCATAGCCTCACATTCATTTTGCTCTCCATTCCAGTTGTAAATCAAAGTCAGAGGATTTTTTTTTCTGTGCTCATATCTTCCTGCCTCCCTCTCGTTTGTTAAACCTTGCTTCTCTTATCGTCAGCTGGGGCAGCGCATCCTGCAGCCTCGTAAATTATGTGAAAAACACACAGCGCTCGCGTGTGGCCCACATAGTTGATATTTGATTGTTTCAATATTACAGTGTTGATGCAATGCTGGAAATAGACAGTTTGGTCTGAGCGTTGTGCTGAGACTCACTTGTGATGTTGGATTGGTCCAAAAGAATGAACCTGTCGTGTTTTCAGTCCTCAAGAACTTTCAGAACTAGACACTCCATGCAACTGCACCGATACAACATTTTGGGAATTAGTAAAAATGCACAGCTGGTACTTCTCAACATGTCTGCTGGTTCTCGTGAATGCAGCACAGAAAAGGCCATTTGCTTGTTGCCAGTCGGAGGGCTTGACCTCAGAAATGTTAGTGCATTTCACTTTTGATAGGATTATCTCCTCCATTATTGAGAAAGAAGGGAGTCTCGCAATGTGGTGATGGCTCTCTTTCATGTTTTGTTCCAATCTATAATTGCTTCTTTTCATGAATTGTGTGGGGAAAGGTTAGGCTGGTAAATCTTACAGTTGCTTGCCTCTAAACTACATTATTAGCTGAACCGAAAAGGAAATACAACACTGGATTTGCTGCGGGGTTGTGGACATTTTAGTTTGTTTGTATTTAGTATTTATGGGGATTGTATAAGGATGCTGTGCTCTTTTATTGTTCCTCTGCTTTCATTCAGCAATTGCACTTTTAGAAACAACAGCATTTTGATGCTACACTATGATGTATTTTATAGAAATGACTTCCCGATGAGCAACGAACTAGTCGATTGGTGCAAAATGATTAGACGGCAAAGATGAAAGCACATGTTTTTCATAATGAATTAAAAACTTTCAGAGGGCTTAACTGTTTTGGTTGGGAGGAGATTATAAAGCACCGTACTTGTGCAGCTAAATTTAATGACATGTCCTCGTGTGCAATGCTGGCAGATGTTCGTTAAAATGGATTAGAGTGCAGGATATCTGCAGCCCCTTTCTGTTTTAATTAACCGATACCTCTGATAAATATTTAAAACTCTGGCAATGACATTGCCATAGAAGGAGGCACCCAACAGTAAATTAAGATGAATTTTCAGGGGGGGTTATACTTTTAAACTACCGAACTCCTCAGTGAGACATTAGAGGATACTTAAAGTCTGAGACTTTTGGTTCAAACTTGCTTGAGCTGGAGTGTTTTGACGTGAAAGAGCTCGGAGTAATGAGTAATTTGTTGGAACAGATGTGAAGTTTGAACACACATCATCACATACAGTATTACATATTATCTTTTGGCTTGATGTGCAGATGTTGTAGCCGGTATCAGAAAAGATGCCGCTTATTATCAGTGTGCATCAGAGCGTGATCACAGAGGGACTCTAGTACCCTCCATGCACGTGTCTGAGCCACACAGCAGCTCTTTCTGGGAAGGTCTGTCGAAAATACCATAAAGTCATTCTTCATAACATCTCGTGGAAGTGCTAACATCTATATTGAAGGCTAATTTACTGATTAACCTAGTTTTCAGTGAGAAATGATCTAAGTGCGTCACGCTCCACCGGCTGCCAACTGTCATCCCTTCACTGAGCAAGCAATGGAGGGAAACAGGGACGATGCATTTCATTTAGATACTGAACAAACCACTTCTGTCTCTGCACATTTTAGACTCCAGCCAACGGTGTCACAGCCTGGCCGGGGCTCCTGTTTTCCTCCTGTTTTCCTCCTGTTTACCCCTGTGTCTCCATTTTAAACCATTTCACCGTATCTTCCCTTGTCTGTGGCTGCATTTGCTCGGGGACCGCCAAAATCTCATCAACACCGCGAATGAATACGGCCAGTTGAGCAATATCTCTAGTAATGTCAGTGCTCCAATCCACTGTAGAATGGAATTTTAGAATGGAATTTAAGAATTCTAGAATGGAATTTTAGAATTCTAGAATGGGATTTTAGAATTCTACAGTGGCTCAATAGTTATCATGCCCGTCTTACAATCAGAGGATTGGTGGTTTGAGCCCAGGCTTGGGCAGTTTTTTTTTTCCAGCAATTTTAACAATTATCCCGCAGGCCGGACTGGACCCCCTGATCTAAATGAATCATGCCTTATAAAACTATTATAGAAAGATTAGTTTTCTGTTCTGTCACCTGTATGAATAACACAATTCATTCGGGTCATGTTGTCTGGCCATCTGATGAATGTAAGTCCTATATTCACCCTCCCTTTCGTCTGTTTTTGGCTGCTAAATGCTCCACAATGTTCTCCAGCCAGTCTATAGCTGTGTTTGTTCAGTGCTAAGCATGTGTGCAGTGGGTTTTCAGAGCTTTTCTCTTTTTTTGCTGAAAACCACCGCTTGCTGAAAAAAACTCTGCGAGCAGAGAGAGTGAACAGTAAAGATGACGAGCAGACAGCTGAACAATGAGCTGAACTTATTATAGAGCTCTCGTCCAGTCAAGAGTCTGTTCACCTGACAGTTCACCTTCCACAGGTTACATGTCCTTTACCCAGAGGAGGCAAACCAGCAGACGCATACTTTTGATTTATCTGAGAAATGACACACCATTTATTTTTACTTGGACTCTGAGTCGTTCATTTGCATTGGCAATTTCCTCTGAACAGATGAGAAAAGCAAGCTGATTGAGATCCAGATAAAAAATCAGAAGACTCTAAGTACTTTACCTTCACTGGTACGGCGTGACGTTTTGAGCGACCAGAGGATTGAAGCATGTTGAAAAAACAACACCATCTCTCAACACTGTAGCCTGTGAAACCTCGGCATCAACGGCAGGGGGAGAGCAGCAACTGAAGTTTCATTTCCCTGCCAGTGTTATCAAGATTTAGTGTTGCTTCACCTCCTTACATTAAAGCAATGATAATCTTTCTGACAACTCCTCCGTTCGTCAGAGCTTCTGGCAAGGGAACACTTACACACCGTAAGAGAGGAGCTATCTTCAGAATGGTTATGAACTGAGTAAATCCATCAACCAGACCCATGCCATTCTCTCATGCAATCCCTTATCTCGCTGCAGATGACTGAGAGGGCCGCGAATCAGTTTTGAGACTTGCCAGACATTTATCAGTCTAAGTGTGGACTATTCTGATTAGCTCCCTTTTGAAAGAAGTGGAATTCGACTTTATCATTGAGCCGCATGGCCATTTTTACCATTTAGTCAATGGAAGAAGTCATTCATGCTTATGTCCCTTAATGTTTCAGCTATTCTGCTATATTTTTGTCTTATGCAGCAACTGTGATCTCAAGTCTGAAAAAATACCTCAAATACAAGTCTTAAGTGGGATCCAACCCAAAGCTCCATTGCAATCTTTTTAACCTCCTATGAGCCGGTGCCAGCCTCAGATCTGCAGCCAGGACTCTTCTGCATTTTCCTAAATCTGGTTTAAGACTTTTATCATCAGGGACCCAAAGCTTTGAAACGACCTGTGCTATTGGCGCTCAGGCCAGCAGGCTCGTCATTATTTTAGCACTTTTTTACAACAATGTATGTACATGCTTTTTGCTAAGTTTACTATTACATTAATTTCATTACTCATGTTTATACTATTTGCACTTATGTGATTGGCAAAGCTACAAAAGAGATGTTTTTTATCTATAGTTCATATCAACACCATTGTGAAGCAATGCAGAGTTTCTACACTAAGATTAAATAATTCACTCAGATTATTTTGATGAAAGGAAATATTTTTTCTGATTTATTTTGTCGTTCTAAAAAAAAAAAATTCTCATGTTGAACAAGATTTGTACATTCCTAAATCATAAGACTTGGTTATGGTTAGAAGAAAAGCCACAATCTGCTGACAGAACAAGATGAACAAGATGTTCTGTCAGCATTCATTTGAAATGCTCAAATGTCTCTGTGGTTATTTAATCAGCGGCTCAATAGAAGCGACAAGTAAAGCCTCTGAGCCATTTCCAGTGTGCTTTTAAAAATCCAAAAATGTAGAACTAGTTTGTTCAAATGTTCCTGCTCATCCTTTTTTGGTAACAGCAGTGGTGGCTTTTAGCGTTTCTTATAGTAACAAGAAAACTTTTCCCTTCGAAATGTGTATCGTGTTCTGACAAGGGAACCTTGTTATGTAGGCTATGTATGTTCAGTTGATGCTGAATCAGATATCATCAATCAGATGGTTGCTAACGTTCTCTTTTTGCCTTTTGGGGCATGTCGAGCAAAGTGAGCTTTTAGAGCTTTTTCGTAGAAAATAATCGCCTTCTAGAGCCAAAATCGACGACAATGAGAGCCCGAAAGAGCTCAAAACAATGATAACTAATGGGAACTGCAGAACCAAGTCCTAATTCTGTGTGCTTTTTTCCCTGGAGCAACGCCTTTCACTTATCGCAGGGTCTTAAAGGTATTAAAAAGTCGCTACATTGGCAATAAATTCAATACTAAGTGGTATTAAAAAACCTCTCAAAAAGTCTTAAATTTTACTTGGTGAATCCTGGAGGTACCCAGACATGCAAGACATTTTTAATATAAAGATATTAATTACAGCCACTTAAAAGAAACTGACTCAAGAGAGTCCACTTGTGTCCACAGTGACTGCTGCTCAGACATATTGATGCTTTAATGTAATAATATTAAAAACAAACAAGCTACATGCAGTGCATTAGCCACTAGGTTTGATTTAGTCTATGAAACAGTAGCTCGAAATGAAGTAGGCCCAGTTTCAATGTGTTAATTTCTTAGCAAAAAGTTGCAGCTGTGTTTTCATCGATTTTAGAAAAAAAAAGGATCATTAGCATGACTGAATAATGAAATACTTCTCAGTCTCCTGTAATGCTACCGATCCACTGAGAGGGTCTCAGTGGAACTGTGGCATTACAGGAGACTGAGTCTAATTATGTAACTGAGCGCAGCGGGTTCATTATCTTCAGGTAAATTCACATCTAAAAGAGAGAAAAAGGAAAATACACTCTTTACAGTGAGACCTCGTCACGCGCATGCCACGACTCTAGACTCCGAACTGATAATTACGTTTGGGAGCGAGATATGTGTGAGGACATGAGGAAAAAGTGTGTGTGTTTGTGTGTGTGTGTTTTGGAGGAGTGGGTATGGCAGTACAAATGATTAATGCGAGTCCTGTCTGTCCACACTCTATGAGTTATGTGTTTGCACAATTCTAATTGCTTTGAGTACAGAAAAAAGGCCAGCACCACGTTCAAAGGAGGACGGGAAGCGCATGTCGGGCGCTAATTTTCACTCTGCAGCTGCAGCACAGCTTGATGAAGTGATATTGAAGATGTATTTCATGTGTTTTTAGCATAGCCAGCATTCCTGCGAATTCAATCAGAATACATCCTAAAGATAGCATACAAATCCAGGAAGATCTAGAGGCTCAGGTGGAGTAGAGGAGGAATTTAGAAAGGGATGTTATATTTCTAAATTCAAAGTGGCAGCACCCCCGCACTCCGCTGCCTATAACCTATCATAGGAAATTGTATAATAGGTATCCATTTGTCAAATTAGATCAGAAGCTGATATTGAGGTACGACTGTTCATATCTCCTATGGGATTCCATCAGGCAGCGAGAATATTTTCAATAGGCATTATTGCGTTTTGCAGTCTCATACCGCTCAGATGGAGAGCAGGCTGGAGCATCCACTGTGCTGGAACTAGCAGACTGTCTCTTCCTCTATCTGTCTTCTCCTCCTGCCGCCTATCCTTTGCTCTTGGCTTTCATATGAAACCCTTCTCACATAGTCCCTGCCCAGTGTATGGTTTGGTACAGTACAGTATCATTTATATCAAACATCACAACATTATCAACTCAAATGTGAGTCGAATAATGTTGTACAATAGAAATGCAACACTAATGACCCATATTTCATAGTCTTATACAGCTAAGTGCTGCACTTAGAAGACTAACTGCTACTTGGGTGTGCTATATTAGAACCATAATCTACCGACTGCGCTATATGTCATATTACACCCACTATATAGGATGCTTGAACGAATGACAAACTTTGTATTTTGTATTTTTATTTGCGTTAATAATCAGCTTGAGTGACACTTGAGACTTGAAACTTAACTTGAGTTAAAGTGTTTCTCATCCAAGTGAACAAGTCCATCATAATTAACTAAACTTTATTGGTCTATTTGTTGCAAAGCAGGTGACCAAGATGTTCCCTAATGGGACTCAAAGGGGCCTTTGTCTGCAGGCCCTGACTCTCTTGTAAGTAGTAGGCAGTTTTAGCCTCCCAAATAAAAATATATCAATGTCAACCTGTCTCAAATGGCATGCACCACACCACCTTTTTAATATGAACTATAAGGCATTGTGCAGCTAAGGTGTGTATGTTGCACTGGGTGGGCTACAGTTCTGCTGTCCTGGTGGAAACAAACACTGTCCCTATTGGATATGTACAACCTGTGCTGTATTGTTTTATTTTGCTTAAATGGCTTTAATTAGCTTTCATTTAATTAGTAGTGGGAGTCAGTGCCCAGGGCATGGCTCTCGCATCCCAGAGTTGAGCAACTTTCCACCGGTTAGCAAATTAAACTGAGGAGGAGCTTTGGCAAAAGCATGTTATATATGGAGAAGGCAATTTGAGTCCAGCACGGGAATTCAAACTACTATGTAAGAAATCATTTCTGAATGTACATTCTTTAAATTGCTTTTGCAAATAAAAAATATAAAATAAAATAAATAAACAGATATAAGGGTTTAGTTTTTATGAACATCTTTAAATGTTTCTGTGGACACTTTGAGGCTAGAATGCAACACATAGCTGTTTATATTTAGGTCACACATCTTAAATTAAAAATGTATTTGACAGTGTGATGTTTTTTCTTTGCTATGTCATCACACCCTTCCAACTGGATAAGCATGTCTTAATACTGACTCTCATAACCTGTGGCAAGCAACCTCTGTTGATTGGTTTCATCTTGCTCAAATGGCTTAAATTAGCTTTCATCTAATTGGTAAAGGGAGTCGACGCCATGGGCAAGGCTCTCACACCGTTAGAGTTGGGGAGCTTTCTATCAGTTCACATATTAGTCTGAAGCAAAGTCTCTTTACAATCTGCTCATCAGGAGCTTATTGAAACATACCGCCAATGGTCAAAATAAAATAATAATAATACTACTAATAAAAAGACTAGTGCACATGCTGGAGAAATGCTGATGTGTCGAGCACATGTCCAACGCTGGAGAGGAAACCGGGGGAGTAGACGCTTTCATGAAGAAGTCGTTTGTGAGAGTTTTATCAGCAGCTGTCACATCTGACGCACGGTACAGTTTATCTGCATGCAGTGGCATATCACAAAGTGAGAGTGCGGGAGTGCCAACACACTATGTGAGATGAAATAAAATTGATCTTATTTGATGGCTCTTTGCGAACAACTCCGCGTTTGATATTCCTGCTCCGCCCCAGCATTTGGTCGAGTGCAGCCGAGAATGATCACCAACCGGCTGACAACTGCTTCTTGCTATTTATAAAGACATTTCTTGTGTTTCTTACTTCATGCATATGCAATAAATATACTATTATGTTATGACAGAATAGTGTACACATTCAACCCATGTATTTATTGGCATCGCGAGGATTAGGGAACATTTATGGATTTATTGAGCATATTTGACAGCGCTGATCAAACTGGCCAGATGATGCCATGTTGGTGTTGGTGCCTTCACTCTGCTGGACAGCTCGTCCGGAGAATTAGCAATAAATTCTGAGCAAAAAAAGAAAAATTGTGTCACCCAAGAACGCTGCAGATGAAGAGCATCCTCGACAGCTGAGCCACCGTGGATGTTTACCCACACACGTCATTCAAATGGGGTTGAATTCCACTGAGTCTGACCTCCCCCCAGTGCCACCAGTCCCACTGTGCACCCATTACTGAGCTTAGTAAATTGAACTAATCATCTTTGATTAAGTACAGACTCCGGGCTTGTGATGCAGCAATGACAAAGGTCATTCTGCATAATGTGATATGACATCGTGGAGGCAGTGTGCCGTGTGCATGCACAGAGCACGGGGTCAGGAGGGCAGCAGGGACAGTAATTGCACGTCATTCATTGAGACGGATCTGAAGACTCACTGTATGATGTGAATGTTTACTGGAACGTTAGTAAATGTGACTTTCTGAGGGCCAAAACACAACAGCCGTGTAGTTTAGGCTTGACTGAGCAATCATCTGGCTGAAAGGATTTATCAAGAATATCTTAATAATCACATTCGTCAGGATCTAGCATATAATACGCTGTCAAGGACGCAAAGAGAGTCGGTGCAGATATTCTTATCTTGTCATAAGATGGGGAAATGATAAATAAAATGTGATAATTCATGCATAAAATGTCTTCTTTAGTTTGGCAGTAAAAACCAATAGCGGCTTCAAAGATTGTTGTGATTTCTCTGCAGTGTCAACATTTCACCGGTTTGTTTGAATGTCAAAGAGAGACAATAACTCCACCCTATTAAAACAATTTCTACATCGTAAGTGTGCTGAGGTGATGTGCTGTTTCATTCTCATCACGGCACATCGGTGAAGCGCAGCGAGGCTCACGGTTCCCCCTCCTCTAAATGTTTGCGACTTGAGGAAACACTGCAGTGAGACGCAGACACCCGGCTGACAGGGGAAATATCAGGACCCCCTTCCCCCCCGGGTACCGAGGGCCAGCCTCTCGCTACCATCAACTGTGTTTGCAACAAGGTGTCAGGGCTTTGCAGTTTCATCGTCAGGCATAGTTTCACATGAATATGCAAAGCGCCGGGACTGCCAAGCTGCCAAAAGCTGGAGTGGAGCAGAACTGGTACAGCACAGCCCATCGCTATTGTACAGATCTAAGCCTCTTCTGCTGGAAGAATCTTTGTATACCGAGGCGAGTGCTCCGTAGCTTACAAATGCACTGTTTATTGCATTCTTGCTGTGATTTTGCTCTGTCCGTTCCATTCTCCCCCCACCCCCCATAAGGATAAACCCATTTGCTAATAAAGCTTCGTAGGGGTATGATTGCACCTGGCAAATGTCATTTTGAAAGATCATATAAACACCTTTTATATTTTAACCATGTTTCGAAATGCTATGGGAACAATTGTTGACAGAATTCATTTGACGCTGCAGTACAAGGTGGAGGAGGAGCTTTTTCCTTTCTTTAACAATGATGAAACAATTGACTTAAGTCAGTATCAGATTACAAAAACAATTACCACATTTGTTTTCCACAATATTGTTAAATGACTTCTAATCCATTTACATCTTTGGGCATTCATTTCACAAACAAGATGTAGCTCATTCAAGCTTCGATTTGTGTGCTTCTAGACCCAAATGTTTGCAAAGCTACTTACGAGCACTTCTTGTCTGCAGGGAATGCAAAGCTTGCCTTGTTTATAAGAGAGGGAGAAATATAATTTGAATAAGCTTTTAATCTGTGGAGAGATGATCCAAAGGACTCAGCTGCCGTTGCTTCCCATTTCAGGACACAATCTCCTTACAATAATGGGCCTCTATTATCATTCTGTGGCACATACATCAGTGAACAAGAGGAAAATCATCTCGCGAGAAGAATGAAGACAGTAGGAGAGATGGGGAACCGACAGTACTGCTCACTTTTTGATCGGCTTAAAGGAAACAGGAAGATACTCTCAATCGTTTTGCTTTACTTGAGTCAAATATATATAATATTTTAATACTCTTTCCATCCCTGGATAAACCTTAGATTACTTAGGGCAGTGATTAGGGGGCGCCTGCTTGTTCCCCAGGGAGCACTCCTGTAATGGCCATTTGTATAAAATGCATGATTTTATTTTGAATCTTTAATCACATGTTGAGTCGGATGAAAACTATGTGTTGTGATTGTGAGAGCAGCCACCAAGCGAGCGAAGAAGTCTAAACAGTTCGCTATGGTGATGAACACTTATAATTAGCTGAAAGTAAAGTATAAACAGCTGTAGAAGAAATGAAACTGAAGCAGTGATCTGAAATATCTGACAGGGCTGGGGGAACACATCAGACTAAAATAATAGTTATCATGAAGTTGAAGGAAGCTTTCATTGGGAGCCGTTTGTACTGCACCATTGTGAGTTTTTGAAAAGAATATGTTTGAAATGTCCATTTTCTTCATTAGCGTCCATTGTTTTGGCAGTCTGGAGATACACTGGCTGGAATAGCTGAGTCATGTACATGCCATTTGAGGACAGACTGCACTTGGCTAATTACCGCTCAAAAAGACAACAAAACAACTCTTAGCGCTTGACAAATTCAGACAATGGACAATTAAGTGCACTTGAAATCACTGCGTTACCATCAAGGCTCTTTATCTGGCTGTAATTAATTTTGTTTGCAAATGATTTGGGGGGTAAAAAACAGTATTCATAAGCAGCCAGAGCGCAGTTGAGATTTCAGAGGGCAGAATTAAACTTGCAAATGTCCCTCATCTGTGATTAATGCCAATACATATTCACCATCAAAAACAAAAATTAACGTTGAAGCCACTGTGGGAGGAAAGAACTGAAAATCAGGTCAGTTCTAAAGACTCTGATTGCAGTAGTATGGTGAAGGATCAAACACCCTATGAGTTAAGTGTAGCTATGAGTTTAATGCGAACAACAATCAGAAAGAAACACAGGGAGTTGGAGATAACACGTTATTGGTATGCCTGATCTCAGCTGCGTTATGCTTCAATGTAACTCTCACATTAACTTCTAATTGGGGTGATAAGAAACGCAGAATATGAGAATGTGCCCTAAATTCATATCTCCTTGGGGATTAGAGAGCTGTTTCTGCTCAAATCTTGGGGAAAAAATGATTCCTGGTGGAGGCAGAAAATGCGACGGCAAAAACACATTTTCTTCAAACATGAAATTCACCCTGAAGAAGCCTCCTTTTTAAAATGGCACGGAAGATCTAATACTGAATCTGCAGGAACCGGAATCTGAGTAACATCAGTGTGAGCAGGTCAGTCCTGCATTAGGTCAGGATAATGGACCACGGTGATTTAGTTTAGTTCCTGGCAACACTGAAATCCACCTCATTTGCAGAATTTCACAGAGAGATGTTTAATGCTGAGAGGCATCCGGCCTCCTTCACTCTGCTGCTGCTTCACAGCAGCCGTCCAGTTAAGCAACTGAGTGGAAGCGTAATTATTGTTCAGGCGATGTTCCCGATCTCAGAAAAATACCAAAACAGATCAAACCGTCCATGGTGTAATATGTAAAACTGCCAGTTCTTTACAGTAGATGCACAGTGTAAACAAGGCACGGTATCAAGACACCCAAACTTTAATATGTTCGCAAAATGTGCGGTAATCTGATATGTTTATTCTAGCAACATAATGTGTAATGAATGCAGTGACTTGTAGTAATGATGCTTTTTCTTGAATAGCTCCCTCGACAAAAGACATGTTTTTTCTCTCCCATTGCGAGACAATTTCCTGTATATGCGCAGGCCTATTTGTGCTGTCGCTTCAGGGGCAATGACTAACACTAATAAGCTCCCCTCTGCATTGTTCACCTCAGCCAGTGTCTGTTGTGTATGCTGATAATTGCCTTTACAGTAAGTCCCACGTACGAGGTGAATCATCTACTTCTCCGGCATGTCGGCAGGTTGGTGTTTACCTCGGTGATTGCATCAGAACACAGGAGCCCCTCCTCGACGTTACAGCGCCGCTCCTCTCCGCCAAGAGGCTCGGGGGTTATCAGAGAGTGAGTCAGTCACATTTCATTTAGCGCCTTCATCATCCAAACACAGCGCCTCGCATTTCGGGGAGGTTACACATATCCAAATTTGACTCAGAAAGTGAAGCGCTGGGGAAATACTGTTTGTGCATTGTGTGATTTTGCGTGCTCGCTTTTTGCAGTTGTGTGATGTCCGATAAAGACGTTAGAATGGGAACCGTTTATGAGATGCAGCTCTTCAGATGTCGCGCAATGCGGGCTGCACATGATATATGTGGAAATGAAACCACCAGCACCTGTGATAGTCTTCCCAGACTTTACTTTCGGGTGCATTGGGGACCCTGTATAACAAAGGCAAGTTTAATAGGCTGATTTGTCAGAGCGGATCTGAGGAATGAAAAGGGTTCCTGACACCAGCTACACCCGGAGAATTCCCAGCAGCAAAGGATTGTGGGGCAGGGAGCCTGTGCATATAGTTCCCGATGATTATCCTGTCGCCAGCGAGCTTCGTGGCATGAGGAGCATGGAGTTGCTACTTCTCAATTAACCATGATCAAAACCACACTGGAGGGGGTTTACAAGTGCATTGCTTTAGTGTGTGTGTCGGGGTGTGTGTGTGTGTGGAAGATAACAATGGCTGTGGGTTGTCAAACTGATTTTTCGCCCCATAAAGCCATCATGCTGTGCCTGTGGCCGCCAATGTCGCCTCAGCCAATTAAAAATCAATTATTTAGCTCAAAGACTTAGCGCCTGCTAATGGACGATGTGTGCTGGGATTGATAAGGCTCATCGCTGGTGTTGATGCTCTTACACGTCGATAACCACTAAATTACAACAAAAGCTTTATTTTTAATCTGGCAGATTTGGAGCTAAGAGTCAGAAATGTGTTCATGGTCATAAATTAATTATCCTGCCTTGTTCCCAAATTAAAACTTTTTGGGCGTTTCAAATATTTGCTTTACATTTGTGGGAGATTATGAGACAGTTGGTTGCTAAGCGACAGGCTCACCTGTAAAACTGCATTTTCACATGTGTTTATTAGGGAGATTTGGAGGTGCTGGCAGGTGGATTTTGTTGACAAAATAAATTTAAAGTTAGCTGTCCTCCTGTTTTCGCACAAAGCTAAACTAGCCAGCGGCTGGCTGTCGCTGGGATCAATCTTCACAACTGTTTCCGCTGCACCCAAGTAAAAAAAACTCCATTATTACAGGTTTAAACGTTATTCTTTGGTTTCATTTGCACAATATTTGCTCGTGTGTGTTTGCTTCCACAATATGTACAGTATTTGTTTCAGTTTTTTAATCAATTAATCAAAAATTGTTTTGGTCTATAAAATGTCACAAAACTGTGAAAAAATCAGTTTTTCTCTAATCCTGAGATGATGTTCTTAACTTTTTGGAAACCCACCTATTTGTAAGCCTCTGCTCGAAAATTGCATACATAAACTAAAAACGGTATATCTCTGCAACCACTAGGGATATTTGAATAATTGTTGTGTCATATAAAAGAGCATAATGTGAGTTGTGTGTTCAGATATGTAAATGTCAGTATATATGTTACTGGTTATGAGTAAATGAAGAAGTGAATTATATAGCAATATCTGCCATAGAGCTCCACAGTTGTCAAGTTAAATGACTTGTTTTGTCTGCAACGCAAAGCTATTCAGTTTTCTGATATGAAATATATAGATTTCTGATAAATATTCGAATTTAAGAAGCTGGAATCAGAGAATTTTAGAACATTCTTCTCAAACAGATGAATCAATTATCTAAATAGTTGTTGACATATTTAATAATTGACAACTTATTGATTCATCTTTGCAGCTCTAGTCCATCGTCCGTGAGAGCCGTCTCCTCCATAGCATGTCTTATAAAATGATCTTATTTTATCGAATGCATTCTTCTCTCCGGCTCTCTGTTTTTGCTCCATCTCTATCCATCAACTCCTCCTCCATCCTCCCGAAGCTTTGTGTTCAGTTCCCCTAGCCGCCGGTCCAAGCCCTCTTTTCCCGAGGTCAGACCTGTGATGGGCGCGCTGGTCAACACCGACAGTGACCCACGGTGCTCTGAGGCCGCCAGCGTCAATCACCTCGACAGACACGCAAGATCTTATCAGAGAAGGACTCGGTCTCTTCTCTGTCACTCTTCAGATGATGCAGGCCTTGTAGGTGACAACACCGTGTCACCTGTGGAAGGCCAAATCCGCCTTTATCACCACCCCATTGTCACCTCCAAGACACTGTCACTCCTGCACGCAAGTTGATCAAGTGTGTCACTGCCACTCAGTCGCAGGCGCGCACGCCGATGTACGGAGACAAGAAAAGAGACACACATCGTCCCAAACCAACTCCTGGCAGGTCTGAGTGACAGCAGCGTACACCGAGCGCACACAGCAGACACGATTGAGTGACAGCGATGTCGCTTTCCATAACAACGCAATTAAAAGCTACAATAATTGCCGGTAAGCAGTGAGTGAGGCTATTATGCTGTCAGTGGGCTGAAGGATTTAAGACGGCATTGTAAAGGCTCCCTACTTGATGATGTACAATCAAAATGTACACCTCTGCTGTAGTCACTCCCTCGGCTTCCTGTCCACTCCCCTTTATGCATATTGGGAAATGGATTCATTGTCCCGTGCACTTTGGCATCCCCTGCTTTCATAATCATCTTTAACAACTGTCTGTGGCATGTTTACAAGGCCGCTCATTGGAAGTCATGGCATCAGCGTACATCCTCTCCCTGCAAGGATTGCGGAGCCACTCACAGCAGAGGACCTCTACCCCCTAGTGGTGAGGAGGGGTAATGCCGTTTAGATACAACAGTAACGGTGCTGCCTCCATGACAGAAAGAAAAAACTTGGTTGCGCATCACTGAGCACGTTGACTCATTTTCTCATGAATGATATGGTTTCCGGAGTTCCCTTTTCAGCTTTATCAAACACATGCTGAGTAATGGTAATCTGAAATAGCAAAGCATCCCAAAAAAAACACCTTAATTGCAACGGGTATGTGAAATTGGGTTTGGGGCTTAAGTCACTGGTGTGTAGTGAATCCCTGCATGTGTTGGTAAGATTACTTATTGTGCAGCCCGATCATACATATGCAAATGCTCTCCCATGATCCCAGAGCATTGAAAGAATTACAGCGAGCATCCGTCACACTGAAAGACTGCATACTGGCCCATATAATCACTCAGTTGAATTCAGGGCAAAGTGGGGAAAGAAAGGAAGTGTTTTTCTCTCTCTCCGCATCACCATTCAAAGACCAGAGAGGAAGAGAGCTCCGATGCACTGCTGCTCACAGATGCCTTAGAATCGTGTTCAAAGACCTTTTCTTACCAAACACGCCCCCCTCTGCACCGTGATCGTGTACAGCTTTTTGGTAAATATTTGATAGTGTGGCCTTGTGTCTTCGAGACACAGAGAACGTCCGCGAGGAGTTGTTTTTAGGTCAGCTCCGAGACCGCACTACTTCTTCTTCTTCTTCTTCTTCTTCTGCCTCTTCTTCTTCTCCGTCTCCTTTCCCGCTCCTGGTGTAAACTGCAAGGGACAGGATGTAATAGGCGGAGGAGATTTTTTTTTTTTTTAATGTGCCCCAGTTCAGAAGAAAAAGGCATCAAACATGTGTGTCTAAGTGTGTCAGGAGATAACGGAGGAGGCCCCCTGCGTCTCACTTTCCTCCCGCGGTGTACACAACCCATTCAGGGCTTTCATCCGGGATAAACAATGCACCACCTTCTGTGAGGGAGCAGAGAAGTGGAGATAACCCTGAGACGACTCGAGAAATGGTGGGAATGGTTGGGAAAGGTATATGGAAATGCTGTCCATAGTTGCAGTATGGCGCCACTGATGTGTCATGTCATTTTGTATATGTGAGCCGTACACCTATATTTACCTGCGCTTTGAGGTTACTTGTAAGTACTATCTTTCTAGATCAAATATTAATATGAATTTCCATGTGTGCATCAGGACACGTGCTAAAAGGATTCACAGCCGAATACATTGCTGATCGCACCCTTGAATCAAGCTATTTTACTCTGAAGGAACAGAGCCATATTTCTGAGAAGTTATTTTAGGATGACCATTAAAATTCACACATCCAGCGTTTTCCTTCGGAAAATAGTCGTCTGAACTTGATGACATGACATGATTTTTACACGCCGATATTATCAAACTAGCTCTGTGTGTTAATGGTACACTGCTGGCGTTGCTAAGTAGTCACACCGCCCACAGGCTTCAAAGTAACGACGAGAGAGACAGAGTGTGTGTGTGTTTGTGGGGATTGGGAAACCAGTTGGCGCCATCAGCGAGGGGTCATTGGGGACCCAGTTAATGGGAAATCGTTATGTAAATCTAATCTAATTAAAATTAGAACCGCACTAGTCAAGTCTAAGGTATGGATGGGGAGACGGGGATGTTAAATTATATTATTACTGTGCCTCATTTGCATAACCTAATTCACCGTCATGCAGCATTTCTCTTCACACTCATATCTGGTTGCATCTCTGAATATATCCAAAGAAATAACCCAGCTGTGTTATTAGGCTCGGATATAGGGTGGAGTTATTAGATGGAGCCCCGTCTCACCTTGGAGTTTAGAGTTTGCAAATAAAGTTTTTTTTCTCTCTCTCCCTCTTTAAAGCGTCACCTGTGATGCAGAGTACACCCTGATACCGTGTAGCATTGACTCCATTGCTTAAAGACCACA